>NC_048301.1:106896601-107136961 GCF_013100865.1 Trachemys scripta elegans | reverse complement strand
GAAGAAGTGAGGTTTTTACTCACGAAAGCTTATGCCCAAATAAATCTGTTAGTCTTTAAGGTGCCACCAGACTCTTTGTTGTTTTTATTAAAAGTCAGGTGGTAGAGGGCAAACCAAGGTCCTTCCACTGCCTAGTGCATCTCACGGTCAGGAAGTTTTTTTTCTTAGATCCTGATTTTCCCTTTCTTAATTTCATCCCACTACCACGAGCTATACAGTCAGAGCCAGACCCTAAACTGGTGAAAATCAGCATAGTTCTATTGTAACCAGTAGAACTACACCAATTGATATAATCTGAGATTCTGATTCTCAGATTCTGATATTCAGTAATGGAAGAAAATAAATATTTAGTAGAAGTACATAACAATTTGATAATTTTGGGGTCAAAGAGGATATTTTGCTGTTTTCTTGAATGTGGCAGTGGCTCTTTAAATCAGCACCGTCCATGTACTCCTTCCCTAGGACAAAACGTCTTTGTCTATGTGCATTATTCATGTTACGATTAAAATTCCTGCATACCCATTTGAAAAAGGCAAGTGTACGTTGCGTGCCATGTGGGACTGTCTGCAATTCACAATGTGATTGTTAATCATGCTGGATATTAATAACGACATCTTTTTCTAGGTGGAACATGATTTTTTTATAAATAACCATCATGACTGGTTGTAAACATTGATTGCTGCCCGTGATAGTAAGAGTACTATAGTCATACAATAAATCTAGACTAGGGCCAAATTTTCTAAAGAGCTCAGCATGCTGGGTACTGGCCTTTTAAAAAAAAAAACTGGGAGCTGGGTCTTTGAAAATCTGGTCCCGGAGGTTCGTGCTGAAAATCTGGCACATAGGGGTCTAATTTTCAGTGATGCCGAGCATCCATAACTCTCACTGACTTCTGCGGGATTGGTAGGTGCTCAGACCTTCTGAAAGTCAGGCTCATACTACATTCAAGAACAGCAACATCTTAAAGTAAACCTCTGGAGACAACTGGCCCCAGTCTCCCAGTCAGAAGAAGAAAAAGAGTAATAGATGCTTCCTCTTTAATAGAAGAACTTATTATTAGTGATTAAAGCAAGGGACTGGTCATAAGGACTTGTGGGTTCTATTTCTGTATCAACCACTGATTGAGTAATAACCTCCCTTTGCTTCATTTTCCTCATCTGTAAACTGAGATAATATTACTGAGGTAATATTTCCCTACCTTACAGAGGTGTTGTGAGGGTGTTTGTAAAGTGCTTTCAGATTCACAGATCTAGGAGTGCCCAGTATTAGAATTATTTATGCATGTCTTACACCTGGAAAATGGTGTCCTCCTACAAGAAAACTACCGTATCTACTCGTTCATAAGCTGAATTTTTTTAGTAAAAAAGGGAAGCACCAGAGACAGGGGGCGGCTTATGAACAGGTAGGTATAGAGAAGGAGAGGTGGGACCCAGCCCCTCCCCCCAACAGAAGGCGCAAGGAGAGGCAGCACAGCCTGCAGAGCCAGAAGGGAAGAGGCTGGGCCAGAAACTCTCCACTTCTGGTCACGCTGCTCTCCCCCCAGCCTCCAAAGCAGCTGCAGCTCCAGGGCTGGCAGGCTGCAGCCGTGCCACTTGGCCCCACCACCCAGAACATGGCTGCGGCCACGCTGCCCAGCTTGCCGGAGCAGCTCCAGCCAGGCCAGAGACATCCTCCCCTGGCCCTCCCCAGATAAGGTGGGAAGGGATGGGATGGGGATAGGGTGACCAGATGTCCCGATTTTATAGGGACAGTCCCGATTTTTGGGTCTTTTTCTTATATAGGCTCCTATTACCCCCCCATCCCCGTCCCGATTTTTCACACTTGCTGTCTGGTCACCGTAGATGGGGAGAGTGTGGGGGTCCCGGGCTAGGGGTGGGGTCATGTGGGGGGTGGTTACAGGGGTTATTCCCCTGACTCCCAGCTTCTCCCCACCCAAAAATTTCCCCACCAGTTGCTATTCCAGCCCGTCAGAGTTAGCAGCTGGCGTGCCAGGACACTTTGTTTACTTACGTTTACCTCCGTGGCTGTGGACACTTGAGGTAAACAAACCATCTTGGACCACCAGTGGCTTATCCTGATGGCCCAGGAGCCAAAATTTGCTAACCCCTGAATTATAGGGTCAGCTTCTGAATGGGTTATAAAAATTTTCCATTTTTACTTATCCATCTTGTGGGGGGTCGGCTTATAAACGAACCAGCTTATGATCGAGTAGATACGGTAATAGTTTTTTTGTTAAGAAGAGCAAGAGATCAGGTGAATAGTAGACAAATGACAATTGGTTTCAGGTTGGAGGTTCGCTACGAGGTCAGTTTGCCGGCTTAGATCTGCTTGTACTGTAGAGCCCTATAGAACTAGAATAAGCGCAGGTGGTAGGGAAACGTGGGTGGCAACATGTCACTCTGGGTAGAGCCTATCTGGCCAGCACAAACTCAGACTCAGATTTAGTCTGCCCAACATTGACCCATCTGAGTGATCTTTCACCAACCCAGTAATGAGTCTCCTCAACGTCGTAGCCTGAAGAGTATCTGACAGCCCCCTTCTCATCCAAGAGCGCTCTGGGGTCTGAGAGCAAAAGAAGTCCTCTCCAAAGCCAAGCCTCAATGTGATGGGCCAGCGCAGTGCAATGGAAAGAGCTGTGGTGGATTTCAGCCAGGTTTTACCAGTCAAAACACTTGCAAAGTCAGGCAAGGCTGGAACCAGAGTGGATTTCTTGGCCCTAAAGACAACAAGGCTCATGTTTAGGATCCAACTTCTTAGGCCTTGTCTACACTAGAAAATGAAGTTGATTTATCTACGTTGGTCAGGGATGTGAATAATCCGCACCCCTGAGCGGCACTGTTAAACCAGCCTAAGTCCCCATGTAGACAGCGCCAGGTAAACAGAAGAATTCTTCTGGCAACCAAGCTACTTCCCCTTGTGGGGGAATTCCTCCCATCAGCAGAGGTAGTGTCTACGCTATGCACTACAGCAGTGCAGCTGGGCCACAGTAACATTTTAAGTGTAGACAAGCCTTTTGTCTTGTTGCTCATGCCCAGCGCTGGAATACATACAGTCTGCAAATGGGAATTTGTGTTAGAGCCTGAATCTGCATGATGTTAAAGTCCCCCAGCTGCCACTGATTTCAATGGGAATCAAAGGGACCACTCAGCACCCCCAGGAGGTGCTCAGCAACTTGCCCTTGTGTGTCGTCCCAGGAATACCACCAGCTGCATGCTACAACCCAAGGACTTTCATACCCAGGGGATAGAATTCACAGGGAACACTTGCTCCCCACCCCAGATTTGTATTTGCTCCCCACTACTGTACCCCACAAGCTACAGCTTCTATGATACAATGTAACTCACTATGGTTGGCCCTGCTTAATTATCAACTATCATGTGTTATTTAACCTGTCACAGCATCTATCAGGGAAAGAGGAAGGTCATATGGTAAGAAACAGAGTCTGTAAATTTAAATTAAAGACAGGATATCCACCCCTCAAGGAAGGTGGGATGTGAGCCCCCATTGAGTGAAATGGAGCAGAACCTATGATTTTCCCCTCCCAGTTTTAGAGGAAGATGGAGACACTGGATTTTTTCCCAGAAAGTGTTTGCATTGTTTCATTACTGCAACATCCCTCTCCCACATGGCAGAAACTCCCCTGGGCCTCGACATAGAAGATACACGAGGCAGCAAAAGGAGCAGCTAAAGAACGTTTTATTCTCTTTTTCAAGGTCCTGAGTACTTTTAGCAAACTGAGCCTAGGGAACTTTTGCAAAGGCAAGAAGGGCGTCCAGATATTTCCTTCCAGTAATTTGCCACTGCAAAACCCCATAAGTAACTTCAGATTCTTGACACATCTCTTGTAAAGTTAAAGAGACAAGGTCGGTGAGGTAATATCTTTTACTGTATCAGCTTCAATGGAAGATATTGAATTTAGCCATCTTATGAAGTTGAAAGTCTGGTGACCCGCAGACTACCTTCCCTGTATTGATGCCAGCACCACAACCTACAGCATAGCACCCCCTTAAGACATGCCCTTGGGAGTGAAACAGTGCTAAGCCAGAGGGAAAACACCCTTTACTGAGCCACCAGTACCACCTTCTGAAGCACAGCACCTCCTGATGCCAGAACTAATCTAGAGGGATACATGCACCAATTGCATGCCCTGAAGCATGTAGTGTTCCTTACACATCACCTTTCCCAAACTCTGTCCACACTGACCGTACTTAGCTTCTGGGCTCTGATGAGCGCACAGTGCAAGGTGGTGTTGCCATAGGCTCAGTCCTGCCCCTGTATGTACGAACATGTGGAAGTTGCCTATCATGTAAGAGAAGTCCCTGAACCTGCAAGCCTACATGGAGGACTTGGATTGCCAAGCCACATGGAGATGTGTGTGATTCATGGTCCCCTGGACAGCATCTAGCCCAAGGGCTTGATTTACTGACATGCTGAGTGCCCAGAGTTCCAAGTGAAGGAGCTGATGTGCACAACTCCTCTGACTGTCAGCAGCACTTAGTTAATACGTAAAAGGACAAACAAAGGGCTTGATCCAGCAAGTTGCTGGGCACCTGAATTACCACTGAAGTCAATGGGAACTGAGTGAACTCAGCACCTTCCAGGAGCATCTCACAGGACTGGACCCAATGGGATCAAATGAGGCTTCCCATGACAGTGTTAAAATATTCCCACTCTCTACCCCCCTCCAATACAAAGAAAGCCTGGGAGAACAGGAGTCTGTCTGAAATGCTTTGCACAGACAGCTTCTTCTGTAATTACATCTCACATGAGCCACTAGCCCAGGGAATAAAGAAGGTGCCATCTCTGCAGATTGGATCAGGGAAACAGTATTTCATTGGCAGGGGACAGGGTCTAAATTGGAACAATTGACTCTCCCTATTTCCAACCCCTCACACCTTCTTAACTAAGTGTGGGTTTGACTCTACAGAGCAGTCCCTTTAATTCTCTCAGCCTCCTTGCCCTATAGGATGCAAGTCAATGGCCTGCCTGCAATGCACGTGACACCACCATCACCATTCTCAAAATAGCCCCCAGATGACAACTCAGCACCAAGTGTGGGGGGAGAGGCACAGGTTGCTGTTTGGGCTTCTGTGAGACCATGGCGCATTGAGAAGAGAAGTTATTTTAAGGCACACAAAAGATTATGCTGTGAAATTGAAGCAGGCTCCCACTGGGCTTGGAACTCATCCAGCCCTGCCCAGCAGCCATTTTCATCACTGGCTAAACTCAATTTTCTCTCTGTCTCCTTCCCCCCACCCCCGCCACCAGTCCTCTCAGTCCCTCTCATATTGCTATATTTTATATATAGCTCAACTATTTCTTTATTTAGGAAGTTTTAACAGGTTTACAAATCCCAATGTAAATATCAGAGATAAAACAATCATTACAAGAGTGAGCTGCTATGTTTTTTACTTACACCATGGACAGTAAAATCAACCCTGAAAATATAATAACTATTATTATTTATTTGTATTGTGGTTGTGGCTAACAGCCCCGTTCATAGACCAGGGCCCCATTGTGGTAGGTGCTGCACATACACGGAACAGAAAAAGACAGTCTCTTGCCTAGCAGAGTATTATCAATACAAATGGCCGAGAACACCTGAACTTGTCTGGAAAAAAGATGTTACAGTTGGTTGGAAAGCCTCATGCCGTGGGTCCTGATGCACAAATCTCTGCGTCTGGTCATTTCTGAATTGTGCCCCATGCAAAGGAAAGGAAGGGAGCAAGAGGAAGCTGGGAAGTGTGGAACCTACATCCAGGGGTGAAAGTAAGTCCAATGACTTACCGGTACGCTGGGGCCAGCTCTGGCCCCCGGAAGGGGCGGGGCCTAGGGTGGAAGGGGCGTGGCTGAGGGAGTCAGAGCCAGCCCCAGCCCACCCTGTAAGGTAAGTGCCCCCCCCCAGGTAGTAGCAGCAGCCCGGGGCTCCAGGGGCTATTTAAAGGGTCCGGGGCTCCCCTGCTTCTTCCGCCCCGACCCTGTAAATAGCCGAGGGAGCCCTGGGGAAGCAGCGGGGCCTACAGCAGCTATTTAAAGGTCTGGGGCGGCAGAGGCAGCTGGAGCTCTGGGCCCTTTAAATAGCCCCCGGAGCCCCTGGCTACCTCGGGGCTCCGGGAGCTATTTAAAGGGCCCGGGGATCCCCTGCTTCTACAGCCCTGGCCCTTTAAATAGATGCTGGAGCCCTGGAGTAGTGGCAGTGGGGCTCCGGCGGCTATTTAAAGGGTCTGGGCAGTAGAACCAGCAGGAGCCCCGGACTTTTTAAATAGCCCCCAGAGCCCCAGAGCCCTACCCCACGGCTCCAGCAGTGGGGCTCCGGTGGCAGTTTAAAGGGCCTGGGGCTCCAGCCCCTGCTGGGAACCAGGCCGCCCCAGTACGGCAAACCGGCTCTTGCCAGTACACCGTACCGGGGCATACCGGCTTACTTTCACCTCTGTCTACATCCAAATGGGAAAATTTGTACCCTCCCCCTGGCTGTTCCTCAGAGCGGTCATGGGTCTGGAGAGACCATGCTCCCTCAAACAGGAAGGCCTTGTCTAGGAAAAAGGGAGGCATTTTTACCCCCTATGTTAGCTAACATGGTAACCAGTGGTGCAAGTAGAAATCATTTCTTGCTGGTACTGCACTCATGGGAAGGACACATGAGAGGGCACGTGACTTCCCCATGTGACCCTCTATGTGACTTCTCCCCACCCCCAGCTCTCCCCATCCCCTCCGACACCCCCTTGATAGGCGCCGACTCCATGGATGCTCCAGGGCTGGAGCACTCATGGGGAAAAATTGCAGCCAAGTTCTCCACTCTGCCCCCCCCACCTCAGTTCACCTCCGCCTCCGCCTCCTCCCCTGAGCACGCCGCATCCCCGCTTCTCCTCCCAGCGCTTGCCGCCGCAAAACAGCTGTTTTGCGGCGTAACAAGCTCTGGGAGGGAAGGGGGAGGAGTGGGAATGCGGCACACTCAGGGGAGGAGGTGGGACTGGGGCGGGGATTTGGGGAAAGGGTTGAAATAGGAGCAGGGCAGGGGAGGGGTGGAATCAGGGGCTGAGGGGGGTCAATCACTCACCGGCGCTAGCAGAAGTTGATGCCTGTGTCCCCCTTATCTGTCTAAAATTTTACAACTGCATTTGTTAAACGAATGCAGTTGTAAAATGATACTTTGGGCCCCTGGTGCCACCTGTACTTCCAGGTGTCACTGAGGATCCAGCGGAACCCCAAATTGAAAACTTCTTAAATGAAAGAAGGATAGGAAGGATAATTACCTCACTTTCCTTTAACATACTACCAGTGCCTCCCTTATGTCCAAACTAAGCTTCTGCCAGCTTGCCTTTATCTAAGGCAACTCCGCCAGGCACTAGGAAAGCAAAGATGCTGCACCATCTGGGTTTGATGGAAAAGAGGTATAGAACTGTGTGTGCCATGTACATCTTGATAGAACTACAGCCCAGATTGTTTTATTCTTTTCCTCAGCATGACATACAGGAGGAGCAATCAAAATCAGCCTGGCAGAACATGCATGAGAACTGTGTCTGGACAGATGAGCAACTGATCAAAATCACATTCTCTGATCTCTTGGGGCCAAATCCTGTTCCCATTGAGATCAAAAGGAGTTTTGCTATTGAGTTCAATGGGAACAGGCTTTGACATTTGGAGAGGAAAGAGCAAAACCACTCCAGCAAGGACTATGTTGCTTATACCACAGGTATCAAAGGCTGCTGACTCCTGTGAGAAAGTCAGCAGACATCTGATCTTTGTCCATTGCAAGGGAGAAATCAGCAATCAATAAGGCTAGAACAGTCTCTGTACCATATCCAACTCATAAATCCATCTGCAAAGGATCAAGGAAATATGAAGGCTCCAGATTACCTTAAAGTCCTCAGTCCCTTGGTTAGAATGCTCCCATTAGTATATGTTCATAATCCAGAGGCTGGAGCAGGAAAGAGGCCAGAGAAGGAAAGAGGCAAAATGGAGATGTTTCCAGGCCAGGGCCTTTTAGCTTCTGGCAAGTGCCAAGTTAAGGGAAATCTGTTCTTACTGTGAAAGATGGTGTTTGGAGTTATATGGGCAAGTTACATGTCCATCACCCCCACCCATATTCTAGTTAGAACATTCACAAAAAGTCCATTAAGAGTAGACAAGTGTTTTCCAGGTCCATTGTGAGCTAAGTGTTCTTTAATGGGCCATTCAACTTGAGTGGTCCCTTCATGTGCTGGCTAAATAGCTTGTGGGCATTATCACAGGAGCAAACATAGCTAATATTCATAACTTCAGATATCAAGATGAATATACATGCATAGAAATAACATAATCATAAGTACCAGCTATTTCACCTATATGACTGTTCCCAAAAGAGATTCTGAAAAATCACACCATGTACCTGAGACCCTATGTGCCAGCACCATGCCCCGCTGGAGTTTTGTTATCTGTTATGTAACAACAGAGATGGAGCTAGTCACATGACTCCGTTTAGCCTAAAAGGGTAAGGTTAATTTTTAGCTGTTCAGGTGTGACTGCACCTTTAGTCAGTGAGGGCATACTGGCTGGCACACATTCAGGTTAAGGGGTTTCAGCGTTCCTTTGCAGTTAACTTTTTAATGTTCATAAACCTGGTATGTGCTGAGGTGGTTTAAAGCATAACACAGGTGTTTAGGTTTGCAAATCTGTGAACCTCTGCCTCTTTGAGATTTTATTAATTATTATTAGTTGTTATTATTATTTTTGCTGGTCATAATGTGGGAGGGTATCCTCTCCGCCCTCTGCTCATGAGATTATGTATGTGTCTTGCAGCACTCTTCTGAACACCAGTTGGAAGGAATTTTTTTTTTCAGTAAGTGTGGACTGATTCTTTTCTCTTAGAAGACATGTAATTTTTTCAGGTTCACACTGATTAACAGAGAAAACAATTGGGGCTGTTAAACTTTCTTCAAATTCCATAGAAAATTAAGTTCAGCTATATTTTCCAGTACAGTGATGAAATGGTTGTTTATATATACAAACATCAACATGCTTAACTACTCACTGTCCCCCAAAATATGTAGTATTTCAGTCTGTTTATATGGAATATGGGGAGTTGGATGAGGAGCAATTTTAACATATATATGACTTATTAAAAGAAAAATTTTAAGTATCCTAAACTGCATTATGATATTGTTGTACCCAAACATTGCATTTCAATGGGAGATTCAACTTCCTTTATAGGAACAGAACAGACTCCTGAAACTCTTACCAGAAATATGGATAGTCATGCAAATAGTCCCATTGTCTTCAATGGGATTGATCAAATGATTAAGAGTTTACAGGATTAGATTCCAAGTTTGTAAATTGTTCTAGATGAAACTGACAATGCCTGACCTGTCAGATCAGAAGGAGCGTCATTTGAATAAAGGTGGGCAGATGTGTGATAAGTCTTAGCTCCGTTGCTAAGATGAGGAACATATTTTCAGCAAAGTTCTTGGCAGATTCCTGAGGCAGCTGGTTTAAGGTCATCAGTGTCCGGCATTATAATCTTCACTTATAGTTCTCTCACCCACAAAGCTGGAAAATGAGGCATTTGTTTTCTTTGTTTTGCTGCTCCAGTTCCAGTTGGCAAAATGCATGTTAGACTAGTTTGGCTTCAAAGAAGAATTCTATGTACATTGGGGACAACACCTGATTCCTGTCAGGCTGCAGAACTGGGCTGACATCAGAATCCAAACATCCTCTGGTCAGTGCAAGCAGAGGCATTCCTCTAATGATTTGGACTTTATGTGATGCAGTATGAATGTCATGGATAATTCAGACCAATGGAAAGAAACAGAATCAAAAACACTGTTTAAACACCTTCTGTCTCCTCCACCCCTTCTCTCTTAAGGACTCCTGACCAATTTAACAGCCCAATATGCTAACAAACTTAAACAAAGCCTTTGTTTAAGTTTGTTAGCATATGCATTGTGCTGTTAAAGCCATATAGAGAATGAATGCCCTCCCTAGCCATGTTCTGCTCCTTTAAGGAGCAGAGCGCAGCCCCATCCCATGTCTTTCCAGTACCCTGTACCCGCTAAAAATCTCTTGCCAGTACTGCATACTGGAGAGTACCACCCTATTTGCACTCCTGATGGTAACTAACACATTAAAACATAGTGTAGACAAGGCCGTTATTTGGTTGAGGTAAATACTAGTGTTTACCTCAGTGGTCCCCAAACTTTTTACCTCGCCCCCCATGTCTGCACCCCCCCCCCAGCCGGGGATGGAAGTGGGGTGATGGCTCGGGGTGGGGTGGGGGGAAATGGACAGAGTTAAGGGGGCCAAGGCCCTGCCCCTCGGAACAAAGGGTTGGTAGGGCAGGTATAAGGCCCCTCCCAATTTGAATAGTCCCCAGTTGAGGGGACCTTTACACCAGGCAAAGAGCCAACTTCTCCAGTTCTAAGTCACCTCTGCAACAGCTCCAAGACAGGAATGTTCCAGCATGGAACGAGGGCAGATGATGGGTGGCCAGAGGAAAGAGGGACAGATCTCTGGCCAGGGCATGGCTAGGACTCAGATATTGTGTGTCTCTGCAAAACCCAATAGGAGCCACTGCAGCATGGGCACAAATTAGGGTAGCACTGAGGGCTGCTTCAGTCTGCATGGGGGCTACACTATGCCCCACAACCCCTGAACAGAGGAGGTGCAAGCTGCATCATCTCCATCCCTGCACTGGTTCAATTTGTACCCCTCCTTCCTGGATCTGGGCAGACATTGATGATGCTGGTACACAAGCAAGGGAGTAAATAAACATCCATGTTACATCTCCAGCTGCTTTAAATGCCTAGCTAGTATGTGTGTAGGAGGGGTTATTTGCAAAATAGAAAAGGCCAAAACCAATAAGGAAAGAGAAAATACTTTTGACCTCCTAAGAGTGTGCTACAAACAATACCAAAAATGAGAAAGTAGTGCCCAACTGTCCTGTTAGCACTAAAACTATGTCTAGAGTAAGCAATCCAAGCCACTCTAACACCTGATGGCCAGAGTAAACAGGCCAAGAGACAGAGAGGGGAAAGAATAACTGTTGTTATTGTGATTTGTATTGTGTTAGCGCTTAAGAGACCAAATCACAGACGAAAGCCCCACTGTGCTAGGCCCTGTACAAACAAAAGGACACTCTCTGTCCCCATAGCTTACAATCTAAGCTGTAATTGTTATTGTTATTTATTATTTGTATTACCATAGCTCTAGTCACAGTTCAGGACAACAATGTGTAAGGCACTCCCGTTCCTGTAGAGTTTGAAGAATTATTTTTACACTTACTTTAAAAATCAAAATGTGTCATTGATTATTTTCAATTTTGAACATAAGAAATATTTTTACATCATTTTCAGTCATCTTAATCACCTAGTAGGATGTCACAAATATTTAATTTTAAAAATAATTTTAAATATTTCTTATTTCAAAACCAGAAAACAATGAACAATAATTTTCAATAAAATTACAAAAAAGTAAGTCTCTTGAAAAAAATATCAGTGTTAAAAAAGGCATTTCGTTGGACAAAAAAAATTCTCATTCAACATTTTTTTACCATCTCTACAATAGAAAGGAATTGGACTAGAAGGCCTCTCAAGGTCCCTGCCAATCTTATGATTCTATAATTCCATGATTCTAAGAAAGAAAGAATAGAGAAACCAGGATAAGTCACATCAGTGTAAGTCAGTGCTTAATTCATGCCAGGGCTAAGCCCCGGCACCTCTGGGCTTGGCAGTACATAGCCCCGGCACCTCTGGGCTTGCTGCATCAGTTATGAAGGTAAAAAATTGCATGAACCTTGGCACTTCTTTCATTACAAATTAAGCACTGGCATAAGCCCTGTATTAAACCAGTGCAATATAACTACACTAGGGTTTCACTAAACATCAAAACTGCCTTGAAATCCAAAATGTAAGTCTTGTCAAGAAGCAGATTTTGATTAATCAATTTATTGCATCAGTAAGTACTGTATTGGGCAGCTCTGATGGGATTTTGTTATCTTGACAGCCAGGGAAGAACTTGTGTATCAAAGAAGACTCAATAGCACCATCTGATGGTCATATGAAAAAAAGCAACTGCAAATTAAAACCCAAGATTTTTCTCCTAAGGTTAGCAGGAGGTGGGGTGAGAAAAGCTGCTTTGAATATTTTCAGCCAATTCATTGTTTTGTCCCAGGCGTTGAATAGGGCAGTGGGTGTGATGGAAGGGTGAGTGCATGGTGGAGAGTTATTGTGGGAAGTCAGGAAGGTGCACGTGGGAGGATTTTGGCAACTTGGGGAAGGCAAAGAGCGGGGTCTTAGTTCTCTCCTGCTGCAGCACAGCAGGGCTAGGAGCATCTCTGAAGCAGGTTTACAGAAAGCAGGGGTTGTGAGGGGAGGAAAACAGGCATTGTAAACCCAACTAGGTGAACAACTCTCAAAAAATGGGCTGGTCAGGACCCTACTCAAGTGGGAGAAAGAGCAGCATACAACCAACACGTCCAGCCAGGGGTTAAGGTGACCAGACAGCAAGTGTGAAAAATCAGGACAAGTGGTGGGGGGTAATAGGATCCTATATAAGAAAAAGACCCCAAAATCGGGACTGTCCCTATAAAATCGGGACATCTGGTCACCCTACCAGGGGTACCTAGCCGGGGCCAGGTTCTCCTGACTTCAGCTAGCCTGCTGCTGTCAGTTTCACCAGTCAACTGACCGATGGATCTTTCAGGCTGCCTAGTCAAAGCTTGCAGGAGTGCATGCTGCAAAATACGGTTTATTTTTTAAATCAACAGGGACATTCATTATTTTCAGGGGCACATGATCATCCATTCACTCTCACCTTGTTGGAAGGGTGATCATCAGGCTCACACTGTGTCTGGCCTTTCGGAGCAGCTGGAGGGGGGGAATTGGCAGTCTGGGTGCTCTATGCTTTTGTGTGACTTAGTTTCAGGCAGTGACCAATACGTGTTTTATTCTCTAGCAAATTCACAGAATATTTCTACTCCTCTCCCTGTACATACCTTCTGAGTGTTAGCAACCTGCCTCTTTGTATTCTCCTTCTTTGATAATTCATAGCTACGAGGCATTATAATTGCGATAGGTTGCTTTGACCCAGTGTAATTTATTCAGCCAAATGGAGGAGTCTGGTGGGATTGTAATTATATTTACATTACCTCACAGAGAAAAACCAATACAGTTTGGGCTAGAAGGGGCCAGCTAGGATTTTCTTCTAGTTGAAAACAAGCATTGGGAGTTTTCTCTAGATTGTGATATGAGAGGATAGGAATCGTCCTAGTCTGGATCAGAGCAGTGGTTCCTCTAGGCCAGTGTCCTGCCTCCAACAGAGGCCATTACCAGCTGCTTCAGAGGAAGATACAAGAAACCCTGCAGTAGGTAGTTTTGCTCAGAGGCCCCATTCAGGGATCAGGTCTCCATTGTATTTGGTGCTGTACACACACGTAGCAAAATAATGATCTCTGCCCCAAAACAGCTTACAGTTTTAACATGTCCCCACTTAACAATGACACCAGTAAACATTTGGTGTCTATGGAAGTTGTCCATGTGTAAGTTACTATGACAAAAGAAAACACTTTTAATATCCTGGAATTCACTCCTTCTTATGGTTCCCAGAGGCAGTTTAGAATGCTGTGCATTTGTTCTGTGTGCTCCTTAATTGGGCTGCTGTCAGGAGCATATTTATTTCCTGGGTGGAGCTGGTAGATGCAGGGGAAGATTTGACCTGTCAGTTGTTGGCAACAAGTGTTTGGGCTAATATCTGCAGCCTCTAGTCCAAGCACTGAAAGTCTTCAAGGGCTTGTGTGCAGGGCCAGGCAACAAATCATTGTATAAAACAAAGGTAAGAAGCCCAAAGCTAAGGACTCACTGGACATACAATTGACTTACTTCCCCAACACGGTAAGAGTATGAGGGAGTAAACTACAGCTAGAGAGGAGTGGAGGACCTGTAGGTAAGACACTAGACTGCAACTCAGCAGTTCAATTCCGAGCTATTCCCACAGGTTTCCTGTGTGATCTTGGGCTAGTCACTTGCTCCCTCAGTTCCCCATCTGTAATATGGAGATACGAACACTTCCTCTCTCCAAACTTTTGTCTATTTAGAGCAGGGATCGGCAACTTTTGGCACGCAGCCTGCCAGGGTAAGCCCCCTGGCGGGCCGGGCCGGTTTGTTTAATAGTGGCGGGAAGCAGCGGCCAGCACATCCCTCGGCCCACTCCGCTTCCCACGGCCCCCATTGGCCTGGGAGGGCGAACCATGGCTAGTGGGAGCCACGATCGGCCAAACCTGTGGACACGGCAGGTAAACAAACCAGCCCAGCCCACCAGGGTGCTTTCCCTGGCAAGCTACGTGCCAAAGGTTGCCAATCCCTGATTTAGAGGATAAGCTCTTCAAGTCCGGGGCAGTCATCTTATGTGTTTATATTGCACCTACCACAATGGGTCCTTGTGACACTGAACCCCATATTCTTCAGTGATATTATGATGAGAAGTTTATGGCATAATTATGATGCATTTTTTACAAGATAAGTTATGTGAGGTTGTAACAGTGCCTTTGTGGGTCACAACTGAGAATACCAAATTGAGGACAAACTGCTGAGAAATAAGGCAGCTACACCCCACAACTGGCGGTTATTTTTCCATAAGATATACCAAATCAGCAACAAAAGTAAACTTCTCTCTCACCACACTGCAAGAAGTCATAAAAGCAGTTTCCTTAGGTATTCCAGTCCTTGTATCACGCCTCCCCCCACCCCCAAACACTGGATTTAAAGGTGAGTGGTTCTTTATAGATTCATAGATTCTAGGGCTGGAAGGGACCTCGAGAGGTCATTGAGTCCAGTCCCCTGCCCTCATGACAGGACCAAATACTGTCTAGACCATCCCTGATAGACATTTATCTAACCTACTCTTAAATATCTCCAGAGATGGAGATTCCACAACCTCCTTAGGCAGTTTATTCCAGTGTTTAACCACCCTGACAGTTAGGAACTTTTTCCTAATGTCCAACCTAAACATCCCTTGCTGCAGTTTAAGCCCATTGCTTCTTGTTCCATCCTTAGAGGCTAAGATAAACAAGTTTTCTCCCTCCTCCTTATGACACCCTTTTAGATACCTGAAAACTGCTATCATGTCCCCTCTCAGTCTTCTCTTTTCCAAACTAAACAAACCCAATTCTTTCAGCCTTCCTTCATAGGTCATGTTCTCTAGACCTTTAATCATTCTTGTTGCTCTTCTCTGTATCCTCTCCAATTTCTCCACATCTTTCTTGAAATGCGGTGCCCAGAACTGGACACAATACTCCAGTTGAGACCTAACCAGCGCAGAGTAGAGCGGAAGAATGACTTCTCGTGTCTTGCTCACAACACACCTGTTAATGCATCCCAGAATCATGCTTGCTTTTTTTTGCAACAGCATCACACTGTTGACTCATATTTAGCTTGTGGTCCACTATAACCCCTAGATCCCTTTCTGCCGTACTCCTTCCTAGACAGTCTCTTCCCATTCTGTATGTGTGAAACTGATTGTGCCTTCCTAAGTGGAGTGCTTTGCATTTGTCTTTATTAAACTTCATCCTGTTTACCTCAGACCATTTCTCCAATTTGTCCAGATCATTTTGAATTATGACTCTATCCTCCAAAGCAGTTGCAATCCCTTCCAGTTTGGTATCATCTGCAAACTTAATAAGTGTACTTTCTATGCCAATATCTAAGTCGTTGATGAAGATATTGAACAGAGCCAATCCCAAAACCGACCCCTGCGGAACCCCACTTGTTATACCTTTCCAGCAGGATTGGGAACCATTAATAACTACTCTCTGAGTATGGTTATCCAGCCAGTTATGCACCTACCTTATAAAAAGCAACAGAGGGTCCTGTGGCACCTTTAAGACTAACAGAAGTATTGGAGCATAAGCTTTCGTGGGTGCAGACGCAAGTAATGGAAATTTCCAAAGGCAGGTATAAATCAGTATGGAGATAACGAGGTTAGTTCAATCAGGGAGGTGCTCTGCTAGCAGTTGAGGTGTGAACACCAAGGGAGGAGAAACTGCTTCTGTAGTTGGATAGCCATTCACAGTCTTTGTTTAATCCTGATCTGATGGTGTCAAATTTGCAAATGAACTGGAGCTCAGCAGTTTCTCTTTGGAGTCTGGTCCTGAAGTTTTTTTGCTGTAAAATGGCTACCTTGACATCTGCTATTGTGTGGCCATGGAGGTTGAAGTGTTCTCCTACAGGTTTTTGTATATTGCCATTCCTGATATCTGACTTGTGTCCATTTATCCTCTTGCGTAGTGACTGTCCAGTTTGGTCAATGTACATAGCAGAGGGGCATTGCTGGCACATGATGGCATATATAACATTGGTGGACGTGCAGGTGAATGAGCTGGTGATGTTGTAGCTGATCTGGTTAGGTCTTGTGATGGTGTTGCTGGTGTAGATATGTGGGCAGAGTTGGCATCGAGGTTTGTTGCATGGATTGGTTCCTGAGTTAGAGTTGTTATGGTGTGGTGCGTGGTTGATGGTGAGACTATGCTTAAGGTTGGCAGGTTGTCTGTGGGCGAGGACTGGCCTGCCTCCCAAGGTCTGTGAAAGTGAGGGATCATTGTCCAGGATGGGTTGTAGATCACTGATGATGCGTTGGAGAGGTTTAAGCTGAGGACTGTAGGTGATGGCCAGTGGAGTTCTGTTGGTTTCTTTTTTGGGCTTGTCTTGTAGCAGGAGGCTTCTGGGTACACATCTGGCTCTGTTGATTTGTTTCCTTATTTCCTTGTGTGGGTATCGTAGTTTTGAGAATGCTTGGTGAAGATCTTGTAGGTGTTGGTCTCTGTCTGAGGGGTTGGACGTCTCCAACCTGGAGACTTTCATAAATAACCAACCCTCCACATAAATGGACTTTACTAAAATAAAACAGGAGATCTACATTACACACTTCACTTCTCTACAAAGGAAAAAGGACCGTAAGCTGTCTAAAATCCTACCTGCCACATGGGGCCACAACAGGGGTACCCCTAACTCACCCAGCAATATCATCAATTTATCCAGCTACACACTCAACCCAGCAGAAGAGTCTGTCCTATCTTGGGGACTCTCTTTTTGCCTAGGCACCCCCACGAACATGATACAGTTCTGCGGTGATCTGGAAGCCTACTTTTGCCGCCTCCAACTCAAAGAATACTTTCAAGATAACACTGAACAGCACACAGATACCCTCCCACCAACAACACAGGAAGAAGAACTCCACATGGACTCCTCCTGAGGGTCGAAATGACAGTCTGGACCTATACATAGAATGCTTCCGCTGACGTGCACAGGCAGAAATTGTGGAAAAACAACATCGCTTGCCTTATAACCTAAGTCATGCAGAACCCAATGCCATCCACAGCCTCAGAAACCACCCTGACATTATCATTAAAGAGGCTGATAAAGGAGGTGCTGTTGTCATCATGAACAGGTCTGACTACCAGAAGGAGGCTGCCAAACAACTCTCCAATACCAAATTCTACAGGCCACTTTCCTCAGATCCCACTGAGGAATATACTAAGAAACTGCACCATCTACTCAGGACACTCCCTACACTAACACAGGAACAAATCAACATACCCTTAGAGCCCCGACCGGGGTTATTCTATCTACTACCCAAGATCCACAAACCTGGAAATCCTGGACGCCCCATCATCTCGGGCATTGGCACTCTCACTGAAGGACTGTCTGGATATGTGGACTCCCTACTCAGACCCTACGCCACCAGCACTCCCAGCTATCTCCGTGACACCACTGATTTCCTGAGAAAACTACAATGCATTGGTGACCTCCTAGAAAACACCATCCTAGCCACCATGGATGTAGAGGCTCTCTACACAAACATCCCACACACAGATGGAATACAAGCTGTCAGGAACAGTATCCCTGATGATGACACAGCACAACTTGTTGCTGAGCTCTGTGACTTTATCCTCGCGCACAATTATTTCAAATTTGGTGACAATACATACTTCCGGACCAGTGGCACTGCCATGGGCACCCACATGGCCCCACAATATGCCAACATTTTTATGGCTGACCTGGAACAACGCTTCCTCAGCTCTCGTCCACTCATGCCCCTTCTCTACCTACGCTACATTGATGACATCTTCATCATCTGGACCCATGGGAACGAGACCCTGGAAGAATTCCACCACGATTTCAACAGCTTTCACCCCACCATCAAACTCAGCATGGACCAATCTACACGGGAGGTCCACTTCCTAGACACCACAGTACAAATAAGCGACGGCCACGTTAACACCACCCTATACCGAAAACCCACCGACCGCTACGCCTACCTTCATACCTCCGGCTTCCACCCCGGACACACCACATGATCCATCATCTACAGCCAAGCACTGAGGTACAACCGCATCTGCTCCAACCCCTCAGACAGAGACCAACACCTACAAGATCTTCACCAAGCATTCTCAAAACTACGATACCCACACAAGGAAATAAGGAAACAAAATCAACAGAGCCAGACGTGTACTCAGAAGCCTCCTGCTACAAGACAAGCCCAAAAAAGAAACCAACAGAACTCCACTGGCCATCACCTACAGTCCTCAGCTTAAGCCTCTCCAACGCATCATCAGTGATCTACAACCCATCCTGGACAATGATCCCTCACTTTCACAGACCTTGGGAGGCAGGCCAGTCCTCGCCCACAGACAACCTGCCAACCTTAAGCATATTCTCACCATCAACCACGCACCGCACCATAACAACTCTAACTCAGGAACCAATCCATGCAACAAACCTCGATGCCAACTCTGCCCACATATCTACACCAGCAACACCATCACAGGACCTACTCCAATACTTCTGTTAGTCTTAAAGGTGCCACAGGACCCTATGTTGCTTTGTAAAGATTCAGACTAACACGGCTACCTCTCTGATACTACCCACCTCATAGTGGCCCCATCTAAGTTGTATTTGCCTAGTTTATTGATAAGAATATCATACGAGACCATATCAAATGCCTTACTAAAGTCTAGGTATACTACATCCAGTGCTTCTCCCTTATCCACAAGACTCGTTATCCTATCAAAGAAAGCTGTCAGATTGGTTTGACATGATTTATTCTTTACAAATCCATGCTGGCTATTCCCTATCACTTTACCACCTTCCAAGTGTTTGCAGATGATTTCCTTAATTACTTGCTCCATTATCTTCCCTGGCACAGAAGTTAAACTAACTGGTCTGTAGTTTCCTGGGTTGTTTTTATTTCCCTTTTTATAGATGGGCACTATATTTGCCCTTTTCCAGTCTTCTGGAATCTCTCCTTTCTCCCATGATTTTCCAAAGATAATAGCTAGAGGCTCAGATACCTCCTCTATTAGCTCCTTGAGTATTCTAGGATGCATTTCATCAGGCCCTGGTGACTTTCAGGCATCTAACTTTTCTAAGTGATTTTTAACTTGTTCTTTTTTTATTTTATCTTCCAAACCTACTCCCTTCCCATTAGCATTCCTTCAGACTTCTCGGTGAAGACCGAAACAAAGAAGTCATTGAGCATCTCTGCCATTTCCAAGTTTCCTGTTACTGTTTCTCCCTCCTCACTGAGCATGGTCCTACCCTGTCCTTGGTCTTCCTCTTGCTTCTAATGTATTGATAAAAAGTCTCCTTGTTTCCTTTATTCCTGTAGCTAGTTTGAGCTCATTTTGTGCCTTTGCCTTTCTAATCTTGCCCCTGCATTCCTGTGTTGTTTGCCTATATCCATTGTAATTTGTCCTAGTTTCCATTTTTTATATGACTCCTTTTTATTTTTTTGATCATGCAAGATTTCGTGGTTAAGCCAAGCTGGTCTTTTGCCACATTTTCTATCTTTCCTAACCAGCGGAATAGCTTGCTTTTGGGCCCTTAATAGTGTCCCTTTGAAATACTGCCAACTCTCCTCAGTTGTTTTTCCCCTCAATCTTGATTCCCATGGGACCTTACCTATCAGCTCTCTGAGCTGACCAAAATCCGCCTTCCTGAAATCCATTGTCTCTATTTTGCTGTACTCCCTTCTACCCTTCCTTAGAATTGTGAACTCTATGATTTCATGATCACTTTCGCCCAAGCTGCCTTCCACTTTCAAATTCTCAACGAGTTCCTCCCTCTTTGTTAAAATCAAATCTAGAACAGCTTCCCCCCAGTAGCTTTTTCAACCTTCTGAAATAAAAAGTTATCTGCAATGCAGTCCAAAAACTTATTGGATAGTCTGTGCCCCGCTGTGTTATTTTCCCAACATATATCTGGATTGATATATGAATCAATATAATAGATGAAGTCCCCCATCACCACCAAATCTTGGGCTTTGGATGATTTTGTTAGTTGTTTAAAAAAAGCCTCATCCTCCTCTTCCACCTGGTTAAGTGGCCTGTAGTAGACTCCTAGCATGACATCACCCTTGTTTTTACCCCTTTTAGCCTAACCCAGAGACTCTCAACACTTCCATCTCCTATGTCCATCTCCACCTCAGTCCAAGTGTGTACATTATTAATATATAAGGCAACACCGCCTCCCTTTTTCCCCTGTCTATCCTTCCTGAGCAAGTTGTACCCATCCACACCAACATTCCAATCATGTGTATTATACCACCGAGTTTCGGTGATGCCAACACCGAACCAGTCTCATCAAATAAAAGCTTCTCCTGGTCCCAAAGGACCAGCCACACACCCAGGTCAATATATAACTCAGCTCTTACCCCAAAAAATCACACTTGATGCCAATCCTTTAGTATCTAAAATCTAAAGATTTATTTATAAAAATAAAGAAAGGTGAGAGTTAAAATTGGTTAAAGGAATCAAATACATACCGTAATTGCAAAGTTCTTGGTTCAGGCTTGTAGCAGTGACGGAATAAACTGTTGGCTTAAGTCAAGTCTCTGGTTGCTGCCAAATCATAGGAAGGACCTCAGTCCCTTGGTTAGAATTAGTATAAGCCCATAGTCCAGAGGTTTGAGCAGGAAAGAGGCAAAATGGAGGTGTTTCCAGTGCCCTTTATAGCTTCTGCCATGTGGAAGGAAACCCATTGTTTCAAACAAAGCCCTCAGCACAGCTAGTGGAAAATCACAGGTGACCAGATAGTGTTTGGAGTCACATGGGCAAGTCACATGTCTATGCATGATTCGTTTGGACACTGTAGAAGTCATTATCTATACCTCAAACAGAACATTTACAGGACAGTCCATTCAGTGTAGATGGGCATCTCCCATGGTCCATTGTCAGTTAAGTGTTGCTTGATGAGCCACTTAATTTGAATAGTCCCTCCAAGTTGTGCCGGCTAAATACCTTGTGGGCCTTACCCCAGGAGCAAACATTTGAAATACAGATATAGAGCTAATACTCATAACTTCAAATACAAAAATGCTACATGCATACAAATAGCATAACCATAACCAGCAAATCATAACCTTTTCATAGTCATCTTACATGCCACATTTTGTACAAGATTTGTTGCAAATATATAACAGTGGTTGCAACAATGATCGATATTGTCATGTTTTAATCAGATAATGCCACAGAGGTATCATTGGAAAAGCTATGATTTTCTGAATACGATTATCCTATCATTTTTGTACCTGAAGTTATGAATACTGACTATGTATCTGTATTTCAAATGTGGTTACACCTGGGTAACGCCCACTAGACAAGATGCTTTCAGTCTAGATAGCTGGTTGGGAATGACCCATTAGGGAAAACAATAGGCCTTAGGACAAGCTTATCTCTCACCTGGTGAGCCTTCCTGACAACACTCCAAACAGCCTGTGAGTGATGTCCGCTATGACTCTACAAGGACATGTGACCAGGCCACATGATGCTGGACTCCATCTTGGGATGTCAGTATTTTTCCACAGACTGGTCTGGTAACTAAGCTTTGGAACAAAGTGTTCCTGCCATATGTAAAAGCTATATAAGGCAGGGAGTGACATCATCTGTGGTTCTTCACTCCCCACGCAAGACGACTCCTGGAAACACCTGAGGGAAGCTGGTGGTTAGAGAGCCTGCGTGTAACTGCAGCTGGGTGTGTCCCTACCTGTATGAATGCTGGTTACTCCTGAGGGCATTCTGCACCAAAAAATTAAAAATTCTATACATAATATTTTAAAATTCTGCAAATCTTATTTGTCAAATAAATGTGGAGGCTCCAGCATGACAGTGGGGAGCACAGGCCACTGGCTGCACAGAAATGGGAGACCACTGTGTAGCTCCCGCTCTCTCCCCCCCACCCCCAGTGAGGGTGCACCCAACCCTGACACAGCGCAAGGACAGGACTTGCCCCAGAAACACCCCAGGACCCTGCCCCTCCGTGCCCCGTGCACCAGGTGTGGGCAGGCAGGCTCAGCAAGGCAGGATCCAAGTGTGAAGGGGCTCAGTGACGGGGGATCCAGGTGTGGGAGAGAGGGTTGTGTGTGTTGCAATCTGCAGGGAGGTCCAGGTGAAGGTGGTTGGGGCTCAGCATGGGGGGGGGGTGTCTGGGTGAGGGGGGATAGAGCTCAGCTGAGGGGTCTTGATGTGGGGGGATCAGTGGGGAGCTTCAGATGCTGGGGGAGTGGGGCTCAGTGGGGTAGGGATCCAGGTGCAGCTGGTTGGGGCTCAGTAGGGTGGGGATCTAGGTGTGGGTGGCTCATTGGGGTGGTCCAGATGCAGGGGGAATGGGGCTTGGTGGGAGGGTCCAGGTATGAGGGGGGTCTGGATGCATGGTGGTTGGGCAGATGGGGGAGCAGCTTCCTGTACAGTGATCCCTCCCCCTGCAGCTGAAGAGTGAAGGGTGCAGGAAGCATGCAGGGGAGTGAGAGTGAGTTTTCAGGGCTTCCTACAGCCAGAGGAGAAATCTGGGGGTGAGTCTGACATGGCCCTGGATGCCGTGCAGGGGAAGAGGAAGTCCTGTCCTTCCCAGCCCAGCTGGGACTAGCAGCTGAGCCTGGCGCAGGGTAGAAACCACCAGCTGTGTCTTCCCCAGTCCCATCCCCTACCCCACAGTGATTTACCTCTCTGCCGGCTGCCCTGGGCACCCAAAACATACTGCTGGGGAGGATCGCATGACCGGTCTTGTGGCTTTCCTTTGCTTCCCCATCGGAAAGTCATTTTTCTGCAGGGAAGTAAAGTAATCTGTGGGGGACATAAATTCTGTGCATGCGCAGTGGCACAGAATTCCTCCAGGAGTACAGGCTGGTGAAAGTGCAGACTGGAGGGCTTTACAGCTTGTCACAGCAATATAGTGAGTGAGCCCAGGCTGGTGGGTCAGGGGGCTCAGTAGTACCCCAGTTTCAGCGGGCACCCTGGGGGGAACCCGTCACACCCTTATCTTGTTAGGGGTGTTGGCCAGGACCATAATGCAAATGATACCTTGCCATTAAAGGTCAGCAAAATTGGAGTTTGTTGGGCCAAAAGGAAAAATTAATTCCAGAGTTGCACAGCCTTCATCCAGCCGGTATCACCACATGCTCACCCTGACTCCCTCAACCATCTCCCTCTGACGAGGCCTCTCCTTATGGGGACAGGGAGATCATCTCATTCTACAGGCAGAAGGCACTGGCTGCAGGGAAAATGAAGTAGCAGGCTCTGTTCTCCTGGTCCTTCTGGGATACTGTATCCTTCTTTGCAAGCTGGGAGTTGGCAGAGTTGTTCTTTTCAACTCCCTTCCCTGTCCACTGAGGAGAGGAGCTTGTGGGGGATTCAGCTGACCGTATTTACCAATGACCCAGTTGGCTTCCTAATTAGCTGTTTTCATGTGCAGTGGCATAAATAAATATGTGACTGCATCTGCATATGTAATAAGCCTTTGCAGTTATATAGCAACCTTTGCCAGGTATCTCAAAGCATGATTATCAATATTAAGTAATCACAGTGGCATGAACATGTTCTATCTAATAGTTCTTTGAACTTGTATACACTTTCGCCTCCCAACTGAGCCACTCCAAAGAGCCTCAGATCAGAGCACTTCTTATCTGTGGGCAGAGAAGAACACAACGTGGAGTTTTGTGGCCAGCTGCAATGGATTCTGGGTACAAGCCTGTTGATATCAACCCTAGGGCTAGACTGCAGCTCAAACCCAAGAATTGCTATACCGCATCAGAGATCAATGACCCTTCTAGTCCCAGTGTCCTGCTGGATGCAAGAAACCCAGTAATGGACAAAAGACCAACCAGAGCTTCCCGTCCTCCTCGTCAGTGCAGGTTTCTTTTTAAAATCAAAGGGCTGAGGAGGGGATGTGCTGCAGAAGGAGCCAGAATTCCTGCTGAGGGCTCCTGGGAAGTGCATGCCATATTGACAGCTTCCCCATCCTGAGAGAGGATGCAGCGTGTGCTGCCACCACCCCCTCCCCGGGCTAGTGCAAGGTGGGTAACCCCAGCCCTGACACCCCTTTTAGAAAAGCTAGAGTCACTGACGGTGTTAGATGTGCACTGACTATGCTGTCCGGCTCACCATTGCTGGCCCTGGAGCAAGGGCTGGAACTGCTTCTCCTTCCTCTTGCACAGGGCTTAGCCATGAGCTGGCCCTTATTGCTGACACGGGATCCTGAATGACCAGGTGTCCCTAAAGTTCCCACCCAGGTCTCTTCAATGCAGAACATTAATTCCATCATGGTTGACTCACTAGGTGGAAAAATGTGCTTCTCGTTTACCCTTCCTTAGTGGCAGAACACACCGCCAGGCAAACTAAACAGGCAATAATTGCCAAACACAACCCCACCCCTTCACCGCACTTCCAGATACTGCCCTTTCAGTGCTAGTCCCAAGGTCTCCCTGAGAGAATACTGCTGGAGGATGGGGGAGGAGGGGAGACAGATTTCCTGAAATTGAAGCCCTGAGGGGGAAGTCTAAGTGGAGGAGATCAATAGCCACACTTCCGAGAGACTCACAGACACTCTAGATCAGCTATAATACAGAGATGACCTCATTGCTAACAGCTCTGGTGGGCTCTGGAGCCAAGGGCCCTCTGCATGCACAGGAAGAACTTTGGTCTCCTCGTCTCATCCTTGGGAGACAGGCAGCCAGAATGCCGTGCAAGGAGGAGATAGGGTATGCCCAGGGCCGGTGCAAGGAAGTTTCGTGCCCTAGGCGAAACTTCCACCTTGCGCCACCCCCCCACCCAGCTAACCTCACCCCCCTGTGGCAGCTAACCATGCCCACCCCACCAGAGGAGCCCCCGCCCCCCCTCCCCGCAGCAGCTAACCCTATCCGCCATGGCAGCTAACCCAGGCCACCACCCACCCCACCCGGGAAGCTCCCCACCCCCCACAGCAACTACCCCCCCTCTGCAGCTAACCCCACCCGGGGAGCCCCCCGCAAAGCTGCTAACCCCACCCACCTAGGGAGCCCCCCCCTGCAGAAGCTAACCCCGCCCGCCTGGGGAGCCCGCCCCAGTTCACCTCCGCTCCGCCTCCTCAGTTGAGCATGCCGGTGCTGCTCTAATTCTCCACCCCTCCCAGGCTTGCTGCACCGTTTGGAGGAGAATTACAACGGGAGCTGTGTGCTCAGCAGAGGAGGCAGAGTGGAGGTGATCTGGGGTGGGAAGTGGTTCCCCTGTGCACGCCCCCCCCCCCCGTTACTGCGGGCGGCCCTCCCTGCACCCCCCGCCCCAGCTCACCTCCACTCCATCTCCTCACCTGAGCGGGCTTTTAGGCGCCCTCAACCACTAAGCGCCCAAAATGGCCACCTAGTTTGCCTAGTGGTTGCACTGGCCCTGGGTATGCCCTGCCCAAAGTGTGCTCTGGGAGCTCCCTGGTGCAGGGACTGTCTTCTTCATTACTTGTCTTTTTGTGCAGCAGCCTGCACAGCGGGGCCCTGGCATCCCAATGATTGGGACTAGCCTCGCCAGGGAATAACGTCCCTCCCTTTCTTAGGAGCAGAGCTGCATTGAACTCAGAGCTTTGACTTTACAGAGGTCCTTAAATAATGAAAGTGAGTCTTCTAGAGCAGTTTTCATCCACCGATCTCAAAAGGATTTTGCAGACAAGGTAAGTACCATCAGGGGAAATTGAGGCACAGAGAGATGCTGTGGTTTGCCCAAGGTCACAGAGCAGGACAGAACCCAGACCTCAAGTTCTGGTCAATCCCTCAATCCCACTGGGCTATATCCTTACAAATGTTTTTTCCCATTCACAGGCCTCCTGAGTTTCAGTTTGAGCACCGGTCTCAAATGAACCCCACGATGTCCAAAACCTCAGTAAAACAGAAAAGTTTCTCAACTGCCTTTTTTACCAAAACCCTACACCACCACTTAAGTGATTCTGACACAAACCCACAACATGGGCTGTTTGGCTTAAAACTTGGCCCAGTTGCAGCTGATGAGAAAACTCAGAACAAGGTTAAGTTTCCTGTGGTCTAGTATTTCAGAGCCAAAATTTTGTACAACTCAAAAGGAAAATGTGCACTTGCATTGGACTGTCACTAGGTGTTGCTCTCATACTTCTTTGAACAGGTCTGGTCTCTTTCAGAGGGATGGATAGAGTTCTGCTGCCTAAAAACACTTATTTTTCTTTGTCAGGTGTTTGACCTGCTGAGCGATCTTGGGCAATGTGCACTTGCATTTCTCACTGCTTCTGTTTCCCCTTTATTATTATTCATTATTTGAATTACGTGGTGCCTATGCACTCCAATCATGGACCAGGGTTGCTTGTGATGATGGGGGCAGGGCTCAGCAGCCCTAGGGCTCACTTCCTATTTATGTCTTGTATTCTTTAAGATCATGCTTCAGGGTTTCAGCTGGCTACCTGTAGGGGTCAGGAAGGGATCTTTTTTCTCCCCCCGAGTCTATTCTGGGGTTTGTTTGATCTCCTTTCTTTGAAGCCTCAGGGATGGCCATGGCTAGAGATGGGACATTGGGCAGGGTGGGCCATGGCTCTGAGCATTGTCATTCTCAGGTGCTTGGCTGGCTGGTTCTTGCTCACATGCTCAGGGTCTAACTGATCGCCACACATGGAGTTGGGAAGGAATTTTCCCTCAGGTCAGATTGGCAGTGACGTGGGTTGTTTTTTGCCTTCCTCTGCAGCGTGTGGGTGCAGGGCACTTGCCAGGATTATCTAGTTCTCTCTCATTTAATAATTTCCCTGACACTGTGGCGGCCTTGGGGCCCTGGAGCACCTTGGTCCCTCCTATTCTCTGCCTGTGGCACACAGTAGTCTGGTCTCCAGTGGGTTGTTATACTTTAGTATAATTTTGGTTGTTGGGTTTAGCTGGGTGGTGTTGATCGTCTGTGATATACAGGAGGTCAGTAGGATCACCACCTTTGAAATGCGGGGAAGAGGTGGCAAGTTTTTTGCAACAAGGCAAGCCCGCTGCAACCCCAACTACAAGGCAATTCCGCAACCCACCCCCTTCAGCAGCCATTTATAGTATCTAGAGAGAACACATACAGATAATAGTGATAACATTGCACATCTCCTCACTCTCATGTGACTCAAACCCACTCTCTCACACACGTGCAGTGTGCTTGTGTGCTGGTGAGAAGACAGCTGCTGTATTATCAACCGTTTTGATCTGTTATTGCTTAAACTGCAGAAGTGGGAACACTGCAGCATCTTTAGCTGGACACAGAAACTTTTAACATTAGATATCCAAGTGTCTTGTGATAATGCAAATCTTTAGATCCACATTTAAAAAACCCCAGCAGATTAAATTATTTTTCTGGCAACTGGCAAATCCAGAAAAAAAAAAAAATCCAGCCAGATGGTAACCCTAGAGGCCAGACTAAATGATCTGATGGTCCCTTCTGGCCTTAAACTCCATGACTATGGCCAGGATCCCATTGTGCTAGGTGCTATACAAACACACCCCAAAAAGACACACCCTGCCCTGACAAGCTTACAATCTAAGTATCAGACAAGAGACAATAGATAGATACAGACAGACCAATGGGGCAGTACAACTGAATAGTGAGACAATACTGGTCAGCCTGATAGACAGTGATGTCTGCACACCGACAGCCTAACCATTGTCAAGTTTTTTGTAGGCCTCTCAGCAAAGACGAGTTAAGGAAGGATTTGAAGGAGGCTAACAAGGCAGCTTTGCAGGTGTTTATGGGGTGCGCCACCCAAGAGTGTGGGGGCAGCATGGGAGAAAGTATGAAGCTGCCTGTTTGAAAATTTAACAAGTAGGCAGCGGAGGCTGATGTAGTGAGCTGATCACAGGTGAGTATCAACATCTCGACAGCAAGTGAGAGATGATAGGTAGGGTGGGGATTGACTGTGAAGTCCCTGAAAGTGGATATATCCAGCTTATGTTTGATGCGGTAAAGAAAGGAGTGTATGTACATTGTAAGCTCTTTGTACAGCATCAAGCACAATGGAGCCCTGATCTCGGCTGGAGCCTCTAGGACAGGGATCTCGAACTCAAATCACCATGAGGGCCACATGAGGACTAGTACATTGGCCTGAGGGCTGCATCACGGAAACCTTTTCATACAACGATACAAAAGTATAGTCAAAAATGAAAAAAATGAAGAGTAATATAGTATGCTATAAAAAGTGAATGTATTAACTTTTTAAAAACTGTAATGCGAAGAGGGGTTTTAATAAAATATCAACACCTGTAACTATTCCTTATGTAGTCAGTAACACTGAGACTGTTAGTGTAGATCATCGTATCAGCATAGCTGTAATGGCAGGAACTTTTTAAAGTAACTATTCATACAAAATACGTTGCCACTTTTAAGAAACATTCTTCCCCTCATAGCAAAGAATCATACATGCTGAACTTCATACCTCAGACTGCTTGTCCAGTCCATGAGGCCGCGCCCCTGCCCCACCTCTTCCCACCCCCATTCCAACCCCTTCCCCAAAGTCCCTGCCCCAACTCTGCCCCCTCCCTGTCCCTATTCCAACCCTTTCCCCAAATCCCCGCCCTGGCTCCATCTTTTCTCCGCCTCCTCCCCTGAGCGCATGGCATCCACGCTCCTCCATCTCCCTCCTGGAAAGTCCTAAGCTGTTTGGTGGCAGGAAGCACTGGGAGGTAGGCAGAGGAGCAGGGACCGGTGAGCTGGGGGAGGGGAGGGGAGCTTGGCTGCCGGTGGAGTTGGCGCCTATGGTGGGCTGCAGGAAATAACTACGTGGGCTGCATGCAGCCCACGGGCTGCGTGTTTGAGACCCCTGCTCTAAGAACTATGGCAATCCAAGTAATAACTATGACCATTTACACCCTTGAAATTACGTGTAAAATGTGACTATTCTCGTTTAGTAGCACTTTATGTCACCTGGGCACTCACTTTACTCTGATGTAAGTGACTGTCCAAGATGCAGGGCAGTGGAGAATCAGGCTCCTTGACTACCTTGGGACCACTGGCAGAGAAGGTAGTGTTCATCGACAGTGTGGAGGTCAGAATCTTACCATGGTGAGTCCTTTAAGAAGCTCCCCTGCGGTATGGGCGTGTGTTAGTTGCCAGATAAATGTCACAAAAGCTTGATTAAGGAAGGGATCATCTAGGAGGAGGAGAAAGATGAGAATGAAGAATGTTTCTCGCCACACACAAATATTATGGTAACAGGTAATAAACAGAAAGAACATGCAACCTGCAAGCCTGATTCTCCTTTTACTTACACACAGCTGAATTCCACAGTGAGGCCAGATCTGCAGCCAGTAGAAGTTGGTGTAGCTCCACCATTCTTGTTTATGATAGGCCCTATTCATTATCTGATTCATGTCAAATAAAAAATAAATAAATCAGAAATCGCATTCGCTTCCTCATGGTCAGGAGTAGGAGGGGTGTCCTGCTTTCCCCCAGTGCAGCACACATGTGACTGGGGAGAGGTGACTTCCCTCTTCTGCTTACCAGCCTCCCCTTTCCCCTCTGAAACGCTGCATCAGCTAGTCACCTCCAGCCCACAGTAAGTAAAGCGGCAGCTGAGGACTTCCATGGGCTCAGCCGTACTGAGCTAACATACTCAGGTCAAAGAGACTTTCCTCCTATCAGTCAGTGATGGAAGATTTCTAGTCAGTCACCACTCCCTTGCAGGTGCTCAGTGCACCGGTAGAACTAATGGAGGAGCACTTGGGGCCTGACCCAAAGCCCACTGAAGTCAGTGAAAAGGCTGCCATTGGTTGTAAGGCTGCAGGATTTGGCCCTTAGAGTTTGATTTACAGTAACTCCTCGCTTAACGTTGTAGTTATGGTCCTGAAAAATGCTACTTTAAGCGAAACAATGTTAAGCAAATCCAATTTCCCCATAAGAATTAATGTAAATAGTGGGGGTTAGGTTCCAGGGAATTTTTTTTGGCCAGACAAAAGACATTAAAACATATACTGTATATAAATAATTTTAAACAAACAATTTAATTTTAGCCCCTGGGATAAGAGTTTGAACTGTACTCCCCAGTGATGATTGTGAAGCTTGGTTGAGGCAGGGGCATTGCAGGGTTAGGGTTTGGGGGCTTGCCCTGCTCCGTCCAGCGTTCCAACCAGGGCGCAGGGTCGGGGGCTTGCCTGCTGCCAGTCTGGAATGCCAGGTGTGTGGAGCGGGGAAAGCCCCTGCGCCCTGACCCTGCTCCTGGCAGGAGCGCTGGGTGGGCGGGCAGAGCGGGGAAAGCCAAACATTATAATGGAACACTGCATGACTTTAAACGAGTATGTTCTCTAATAGATCAGCAACCTAATAATGAAACAATATTAACCAGGACGACTTTAAGTGAGGAGTTACTGTACGTAGTGGGACTTAGAACTACGTTCCACCCCCCTTCCTTAAACATCAATCCACATTATTCCTGGCAGGCAGTATTGTGCCTGGGGAGGGGCATGGCGGTGCGAGGCACAGTTGCAGCTAGACGGCCTGGCTAAGGACGATGTTTGGAAAAGCATTGCTATGGTGGCTACAGCATGCTCACCAAGTCAGTCCCATCCCGTGGGGTATGAAAATCTGATTGAGGATTTACCAGAGGCCATCCCGAGCAGAAGATATTAGTTAGAGCCCATGGCCAGAGTTGGTCCATACGGAAGGTCGCCTCATCTGGCAATGTATTGGGAACCAGGAGAACTAGCACCTAAACTGGAGTTCTGTGATCAGATGGACTGGACTGCAGGTGCAGCCCAGGAGAGAAGGACCTGATCCCACACTCGCCTGGAACGGACACAGGGCACAGCCTGCGGGTGGAGAAGGGCCTGAAGCTGGGTGCTAGGTTTAGCCCCTGGGATAAGAGTTTGAACTGGAGTTTGGGAAGCTGTCTCCCTCTTCCCATACCCATGTCACTCCCCACCCATCTGGATAAGCCTTGGCGTCTCTTTGTGCACTTTGATCCACTGACTTACTGCTAACTCAGCACATAAAGCTCAGAAAGACATTTCCTTGCTTGACTTGAATCCTTCTCACCTCGCATTGGGGGCTATTCCAAAGGAAGGGAAGGGCATGGAGAACATAGTCACTCCCTTAGAGAGAGCCAGACTCTAGTCCTAGGAACATAGGACTGGAAGGGACCTCCTGGGCTATAGAGCCCAGTCCATGGCTATTGCAGGCAACCCGTCATATAAGCCCATTAATAAACTTATCAGGCTCCATCTTAAAACCACATAAGTTTCTTGCCTGCACTACACCTATTGGAAGGCTGTTCCGGAACCAATAAGACATTATGACATTTAACTAGTCACAGGTGCACTCTGTTAGTGCATAAACTGCCCACCAGATAAACAGGACAGATTAATTGTGGCCCAGAGTCTCAAGTTGGCATAAACACATGTAGCTAATTGGAGCAAAGCTACACCTATTTACATCATCTGAGAATCTGGGCCAACACGTGTGGCTGGCTGGAGATGAATGTACACACACACACACACACACACACACACACACACGGGGTCTGTGTGTGTGTGTCCCCATCCCCTGGTGTGGTGCTCTGTCTCCCTCTAGTGGCACATAGGCCCGCTAGAGATTGATGAGTCTGACACAGCCGCACCTAAGAGAGAGGTGACTTTTAGCTCAAGCGGTAGAGGCTCAGACACTAAGCTTTAGAGGTCCCAGGTTCAATCCCATCTGCCAACAACCCGGGTCTGTTAGTGTTATACACACACACACACACACACACACACACTTGCTGACCATGCATATGTTTATGTGGGATGTGTCTATATTCACGTTTGACACACCCATGTGTATTTGCTGCCCACATATGTGTTTATGTACGGGGCATACTCATGCACCTGTGTGTGCATGCTTGCCTCCCCATGCATACGTTTGTGTGGGGGTGCACATAGTGCTACACACCGTATGTGCACGTATGTATGTGTTGGTGCCTGTTTTCTTAGTGAAGTAATCCTCTGAACTGGAGTGATATGATGAGGTAATGTCAGCCCATTACATTCCCTGAGTAATGGATTCCAGTCTGCACAGATAACTCCTGATGTCTGTATCAGTGTCCCCATAACAGGCAGCAGGAGATGTTTTGTTAAAGCTGTTTTCATGGCAAATACATTTTTCTGCCTTAAACCAATGATCCTTCCATTTCCTCCGCTGATAGCGACCCGCTTCTCCCCCACCCCACACGCGCTTGCTGACCATGAATATGTTTGTGTGGGGTGTGTATATAGTCAAATGCTTCTCCTCCACCCATGCCGACGTTCCACATGGCACAGACCGTCTTAAAAGGTGCTGAATAACTGGTGATCTCATTGTGTGTGTGTGTGTGTGTGTGGACACAGCGATGAGCATGGGTATTGGTGCATACATGCACAAAGAATCAATCAGGCCTCCTGCGGGGTGAGCACTTCCCTCTCACAACTGAAGGAGTGGAGCTGCTCCTTGTGTCCCCAGTACCAGACATGCAGCCCTGTGATGCCTGGCCTTTTTGGAACCTCGGATCTCTGCATTCAATCCTGTTGTTTCCTTCCAACATTCTTGCTCTGTAAACTGTGAGTCAAACTCAGCCCTGCTCTAACTGGGTGCTGTTCATGGCAGAAGCAGGGACTCCTGAGATGTTGCAGCCACTTACACCAAGTCTCTGTTTGCTCCTATGCGTATAGACACGGGTATTGAGACTTCACTTGTGAAAGAAAATCTCTGTGACGCTGACTGTTAGTTACTATATTCCTGTGCTTGTAGCAGGAATGGAGTGTGAATGGGGCAAGGGAGTTTCCTTTTCGTATTTTGGGGCAATTTGGAGGCCTGTCCAGCCCCTGGTGCAAGTTAGAGCAGCCTCAGGGCTGCTCTAATGTATGCTCTACTTCCCATGGCCCCTTATAGGCTTTAGGAAATAGGAAACAGCCCTAGCACAGTGTGCTCCTGACCTGCACCCTCCACAAGGGGCTGGGAGCAGAGCCCTTATGCCAGATCAGAGGCCCCTTGTGCAGGGGGTATTTCTGGGGGCCCATTTACATTCCAATTAAGGCCCCTATATGCCACCATAGCTGTCATAGTAGATCTGAGAATCTAGCCCTAGAGGGGAAACAGCAAAGAGAGAGCGGGGGAAGAGGCAAGAGGGGCAGAAAGAGCCAGAAGGAAAGAGTGAGGTGGAGGACAAAGAGAGGGAGAGAGTATTAGAATGAAGGAGACAGAGAGAGAGCAGGAGGAGAAAATGACTGATTTGGATAGAGAGGGAGAGAGTAAATGACAGGGTGTGCGTGAGACAGAGCTGCCTGCCCTGATTTGCATTGGCTTTACAATGTTGTTTACACTGCGCAGACCCATTACACTGATGTCATCTGTCTCTGCTGAAATGAGCCGGCAATGACTTCACTGCAGTCAATTCAGCGGCCAGAGTGCTAGGTGCTCAGTCAGCCACAAGGCACAGCAGAGCAATAAACATCTGTCTGGCAGGTCCATCCCCTTTCAGACCGCTAAGTAAACAACAACAAAGCTGCCTGAAGAGCCAGTGCACCCGGACCACTGGAGCCACCTTGGATTATTGGGTCATTGTGGCTTGGGGAAGGTAGTGAACATAAGAATGGCCATACTGGGTCAGACCAAATGTCCATCCATCCCAGTATTCTGTCTGCCGACAGTGGCCAATGCCAAGTGCCGCAGAGGGAGTGAACCTAACAGGTAATGATCAAGTGATCTCTCTCCTGCCATCCTTCTCCACCCTCTGACAAACAGATGCTAGGGACACCATTCCTTACCCATCCTGGCTGATAGCCATTAACAGACTTAACCTCCATGAATTTATCTAGTTCTCTTTTAAATGCTGTTATAGTCCTAGCCTTCACAACCTCCTCAGGCAAGGAGTTCCACAGGTTGACTGTGCGCTGTGTGAAGAAGAACACAGTGAATAGAGGTCGACTGATGGTGCTGATCAGAGAGGTGTCCGAGCTACCAAGAACACACCAACATTGGGATGCGAGCTTCACTCAAGATCGCAGTTATGTGGAGCTGGGATTCTGGTTCAGACCCATCTTTTGCACTGTTACCAGTCAGACAAAGAGTGTATGAATACAGTGTAGAGTAGCCCAGCACCGCATAACTGGAGAGGAAGGACAGTCCAGTGGCTTGGGTGCTAACCATAGACCTGGGTTAAAATCCCTACTCAGCCCCAAATTTTCCTGCCTGCCTTTGGGCAAATCACTTAGTCTTTCTGTCTCTCTGTAAAACCCTTGCCTCACAGGGTGTTGCGATGATTAGAAAAGTTGGTGAGGCTCTTTGATACTACTGTAAAAGGAACCATGTAAGTGCCAAAGGTACAAATCCCCTTCCTGCAGGCCCCCTTCTCCCACTGATTTACCTGCACACTTTGATCCTGAGCTGCAACGTGAGTTTCACGTCCCACCCCTTACAATCTGCCAGTCTCGTCTGCTTCCAGGTCCTCTTCTGCACAGCCCCTTACGCATGCTATGACACCCCCCGCCACCCCAAGGCCCCTGCCCTCTCCACTTTTCAATCCTTAAAAACCCACCTCTGCCATGGTGTCCATGGTGAATCTTGTGGATTTGTACAGAAAAATCCTTTTTGTTGTTCCTTGACTTTTGTCTACTTGACTCCATCTGTCAAGTCTGTGAGCTCCTTGGGATACAGGGCTGGAAAGTGAAGGCTCTGCCACAAACCAATAACAATCACAAACCGTACTTCAGACCTTGCGCCCCCCTCCAGGACTGTGGTCCCACAGAACAGGGGGCAATGACTTCATGACGAGAGCTTAGGATGAAGCCAACCAACTCATTCTCAGTTCTGACCTCCAACCAAAAATTAAAGCTCAGACTCTAGAGGTTAAAGGTTAGCTTCCTGCCTACTGCAGCACCCAACCCAGTTCCTCTGCCCCCCTCCCCCATCCTGATTGTCATAGGTCACCGCCAATTGCTGGCAGGGCAGTTAAGGAGTCTGAAAATATCTTTGTCAGACTTATTAGGCTGCCCTTATATTCAAAGTGCCATTCAGTTTTGATAGTGGCATTGTGAAAATAGCATCATGGGGTCGCAAGTCTATTGTGTCTCAACAGCTTCCAGAGCAAATGTGCTTATTTTACAGGTAAAAATATGCTTTTTCTAACTGACAGTCCTGGAAATTCAGCCTGCAAAATCAAGCTGGGCCCTTCCTTTCTCCTGCGTCAGCACCGGTAATAAAGGCTCTGAGGATGAATTCTTCCCTCAGTGACACCAGTGCAACTCCATTGTTTTCAGATTATGCCCTTCACTGCACCTGTGCTGCCCAACGGCCGCCTGTGAGTTTGCACAGGTGTGACAGATTGTCCCTGTAATCAGAACTGGGTAAACAGTTTTGTTGATGAGGCACAAGAAGGAATCGAAAGCAGCTTGTTCTCCTGCAGCTGTGATGACTCTCCAGCCTGGACTGGAGCAAAGAGCAGTCAGAATGGATCTTTGCCACTAATGTGAGTATCATAGATCCAGCTTTTAAACAGTCTCTTGGAGGAATCCCTTTGGTATGGCAGACCCCAGAGAAAGCCCACACAACCTCACTGCCTCCTAGGGCTCCTGCTTCACACCAAGTGAGTCCAATTGAGACAGACCCCCAGTCAGAGACTTGTACGCCTTCAGAGAAGAATGCACCCCACTCACTATTTGCAGTGACACCTAACAGCCTTTTCAAAATGGAGCAGGATTTGTTAGTCAGCTGGAGCCAAGCAGTGGAAGTCCTGACCTGAGCACAGAGAAATCAAGGTTAAAGCATAGTCCATTCTGGTCAAGCCAGAGCAAACCACCAACCAAGCTGTAGTGGATTCCGGTCTCAGGCTCTCTGTCTCTCTTTGACCTCTTCAGTAGTCAGTCATAGGAGATAGCAGACAGTTTATCAGGAGCCCACACTTTATCCCCTGCTGGTGGTGCTCAGTTCTTTGTTCTTGAGCTGGTCTCTGTTCAGCATCCCTGCTGAGAGTTGGGGGGGGAAACCTCTTTCCTCTTGGATGCTGTTTGTTTTCTTAGGGGTCAATGTTCTGGCCATTGGGGCTTTTCATTGTCTCTGTGGGATTATGCATTGATAGGGGATTGCTTTCCATGGGTTCCAGCCAGTTCCTTTATGACCGTATTGACTGCGAGGATTGGTCCTGCTTTGAGCAGAGGGTTGGACTAGATGACCTCCTGAGGTCCCTTCCAACTCTGGTATTCTGTGATTCTAGATTCTATGAATACCCACACCTCATATCCTGCACTGCCTCCAAGAACAGACTTCAAACTTTTCCCTCCACTGGGTAACAATGCAAATTGCAGAGGGAAAGTGAGGCATACATAGGCTTCATAAATATATTACAGAAAATTCCCACTTTGTCCCATTGAGCAGCTGAGAGTCAGAATGCCTCCAAGGAGCAAATCAGATGCATAAGAAGGGTTCCTTTTTGCTGAGTTGTTTTTTAGAGTAGAAGTCCATTTTCATCTGGAAGGATGGCTTGCAGGGACAACTGAGACGGAGAAGCCTGGCTGCTGGGATCAAGGTGGAGCATTGCATGCTGGGAGCTGTCAGTTGCATGAGTTGCTCTTTAATATTAAATATAGGGCAGTCCTGACTGCACTGTATGACTCCAAGAGCTGCATCTGGATTGCAGGTCACACTGTGCCCTCTCCTGATCCATGTTGCTTCCAGCATTTATTTTTGAGGAGGGGATTTTATTTGCACATGGTGCCGTAAAGCCTGATTTTGCAAGCACCTGTCTTTGCCCCACTCCCATCCCAACCACTGCTTTCTGGCATGGAACTGATTAAGAGAAGCATCGTGAGGCTGTCAGTGTGGAAGGGTGAAGCTTCTCGGCTTTGGGGCAAACAAATAGTGGTAAATCCTCACATGGATAATTGGCTCTGCTAGCAGAGGGAGGCTTTTAAAACAAACAAGCAAATAAAAGTGCCTTTAAAGGAGTGACACAAGCCTCATCCCTGGGACAGTGCAGACAGATGAGTAATGGGGCCCTCTGAGTAACGGAGTCACCAGCCAGCTCTGAGTCACTGAAAAAACAGAACCATCCTGGAGCCAGGGATATGGCTCTTCTTAACCACACTGTTTCTGAGAGACACCTTGTATGGTAAAGAAGTAGGTTTAGGGGCATGGGGAGGGGGATGTTCTCTCTGAAACTGTTGGCCATCTTCTTTTGTCCTATGACCATTTTGCGCTCTGCCTATATCTCCTAGATGGTCTCCCTCTGCTTCCCTGCCTGCCGTGGTGCTCTGCAAGTCTGCTTCCTCCACTTGACTTTCCGGGGCTGACCCCACTCTACGGCACTTGCCTCTTTGACAGATATTGCTGCCTTGGACTGTATCACTCTCTCTCATTCCTCAAAGGAACCAATGGGACATGTATGCAGCAAGCTATAACTCCTCACACTCCTCTTTCCCATATCCCCGCTAGTCCTTTGCTTGTCATCCCCAGCTGTCCTCGTCTAACCCAGGCCAATACAGTGTGGCTTTTTGGCCCCCTGCTAGTGCATCTACCATGTCTAGAGATTTGTGTGTGCTGCTGGGGTGGTCCTTTAGCTCAGGCAGTAGCAGCTGATGCTTTTAGATGCAGAGGTTCCAGGTTCAGTCCCCCTAGATTCTTGACTCTACCACCTTTCCGCACATGGAGTAGTACATTACTACGGGAATGAGCCTGTCCGTGGCATGACAAGGTTCCACTCTGTGTTAGTGAAGGTGGCAGATCTGGCTCCTTGAGATTATAAGCAGAATTTGGGGTAGGGGCCTGGGAGGCACTAGGCCACACCTGTTTCCCTGCAGAGGTGAATAAAATAATAGGGGGCCTGATTCAGCCCTCATGGTGAAAAGCACCCGGCTCCCCAAGTAGCTCTGTTTGCTCCAATGAGCAAGATTGCATCTGGCCATCCTATGCCTGCAGGGAGTAAGGGGATGTGAAAATCAGCCCATCTCCCTGCCTCTTCGCTCAAGCACTGGAGAGCAGCTTCTGTGGGCATACTCCACCCCACCCAAGCAGGTGGGCAGATTGGGTGGAACTTTGGCTTCACCAGCACCCAGCAATGCTGGTCAGCAGCATTGCTGGGGGAAATATCGTGTTACGCTTTGTAAAGGGCTCCCGAAAAATCACGGCCCTGGGAGTGTGTGTGCCTGAGTCACAATTCCTTCCCAGGGCTTCTCCAGGGGTGGCACAACTAATGCATCTCAGAGGAGGGGCTGGGGCAGACCTGTACCAATTCTCCACTGGGGTAAGGCCCCTTAAGAACTACTTTAATACTGGGGCCAGATGGTGCAGGATCAACCAGCTCCCAGATGGCCTCACCAGCCCTATGTTAACTAACATAAACTAGCTTAAGTAAACAAGTACAAGTCTGTGTGCAGTCAAGACCTAGGACCTCAATCTTGCACTGAGCTCTACATGAGTGATCTTTCATTGAACTGGGGCTTGAGCTCTTAACTGCTTTGAAGACTAGGGTTAAACCCTTGGTATCAGAAGCTGACTGGAAGCCTGCGGAGGGACTTGAGCATAGGCTTGATGTGCTCACAGTGGCCTGAGCCATGGTGAAAGGAGGCAGCTGCCTTCTGTCCCAGCTGGAGCCTGTGTATCATCTTCACATTCAGCTTCAGGTACAGTAATCCAGTCCGGAGAGGACAAATGCATGGATGACTGCAGCTGGGTCTGTGTCCAGGAGGAGGGGATGAAGTTTCCTAGCAAGCTGAAGGTGAAAGAAGGCATTTTTAGATCCTGATGCTACCCAACCTTAGTGAAGAGTCACATGGGATCCCACTGGGCTGTATGTGTCAGGGCCAGGTCACGGGCAGCCTGTGTGCAGCTGCTAAGTTGCAGTCAGGAGATATAGAGCGGGGTCGGGAGCAGCCAGGTCAGAATGCCAGAAAGTCAGGGTCAGGCACCAAGTTGCAGGCAGTAGGCAAATAGAGTCAGAGTCAAGCAGAGCCAGGATACCAGGAAGTTGGGATCAGGCATGAGGTTATAGACATCAAGCAAACAGCAAAGTCAAGAACAAATCAGGTTCAGAAGCTGGAGTCTGGGGTAGGGGCAGACAGACAGTCTGCATTGTTGCTTAGAAAGCTCCCCATGCTGGCTTCCTGGTTTAAATACTAGCATCCGCCAATCAGCGGGCTGTAAGGGGCCACTAATTTCTGACATGGTACTAGTACCGGTAGTAGTGATGGCTGCATCAGTTGAGAATGAGATACGTTACTGAATATCAGTGGCATACAGTTGGCAGCTGAGCTCACTCTGTCACCCGGTGGTCACATGTAGATATTGAAGAGAAGTGAGGACAGTACGGATCCCTCTGGAACTTCACAGGCAAGGGGCTTTGCAGTGGAAGAGCAGTTACCCATCACCATTCTGAGTTCTGCTGAAGAGGAACAACTGGAGCCACTGTTGTGCTGAGCAGGCCATCTACACCTGCTACATCATGTCAGTGTTTTAGTAGCACCCACGATCCACTGTGTCAAAGGCTGCAGAGATTCCAGCAGTATGAGCTTGGTGATTTTTCCCGTGCTTATGGCCATGATTTCAATGAGACTGCTCTCAGTTTCAAAGTTAAGCACATAGAAATGGAAGGGACCTTGAGAAATCATCAAGTCCAGCCCCCTGTGCTGAGGGAGGAACAAGTGAACTTACACCATCCCTGACAGGTGCTCGTCCAACCTATCTGAAACCCCTCCTGTGATGGGGCTTCCACATATCATATGTAAATCTTTCCAGGATCAGGGCTGATAACTCAGAGAGCTGTGGTCTAGTGATATAAACACAGCACAAGGAGCCAGAAAGTCCCAAGTACTAAACACAGCTCTGACACTGATTTTCCTCTGTAGCTTTGGGCAAATCACTTGACCTCTCTGCTTCAGTCCCCCATCTGTAAAATGGAGATAATGAGCATGATTCTCTTCTCATTTACACCAGTGGAACTCCATTGATTTTATAGAGTTCATTCAGATTAATATGGGTGTAAGTGAGAAGAGGTTCAGGCCCAATAACAATAATAATTACGTAGCTCCCTCCCATGGGTGTTGTGAGGATTAGTTCATATTAGTAAAGCGCTGTAGATGTGCTAAGCATTATTAATGTCTTGGATTGCTCCAGGAGTGGATATAGCTTTCCAGGGAGTGACTGGGTTTTTTCCTTTGCTGGCATGGGTCTGCAGTAGAGTCATCACAGCCCAAGGTAAGCAGGGTCCTATTTCTGTTGGCCTTGGAGCACAGAGCAGCGCCTGCTTGCAGTACTAATGCTGCAAAACGTTCTCATCTTTCTTTCCTGCTGTATTTTCTGCTTTGGAATGGGGCTGTTCCAGAAAGGTGCAGCTGTTACGTCAATGCATAACCAACACAAATAATTTCCTGTTTAATTCTTGCCTGCTTATTCAGTGAGCTAATCACTTTGGGTGAAATCCACCCCAGTTCAGAGGGCCAGCATAAGCCAACGAACCACTTAAGCCCTATGGGTCAGATTTGTGGAATAAATTCCCCTTTTTATTGTTATTCATATTACAGTAGGTCCCAGAGGCTCCAACCAAGATCAAGACACCTTTGTGCTAGATATTGAATACACATGCAGTAGAAGATAATCCTGGCCCTGAAAATCTTACAGTCTAAATAGACAAGATAGACAATGGGTAAACTGAGTCACAGCAAGGGGACGTGACTTGCCTGAGATCATCCAACATGTCAGTGGCAGAGCCGGCAATCGAACCTAGGTCACCTGCATCCACTGCCCTATTCACTGGGACACACTGCTTCACTCCCGAGTTGGTAAGTTCCATTCCTTAACCAGTTACAACTGTGTCCTTACCAGCTGAAACTCAGGGCCTGAGGCTCCTCTCAGTTACACCTCAGTCACTTCAGTGCAGTGGCACAGGTGTAACAAAGGGAAATGTGGCTCCCAAGTGCCAATTCTTCCTGCACTTAAATGGAGCAGCAAATGAGAGGAGAATATTTCCCTCACCGTGTATCTCTTATACAACCACTGACACCAAAGATGAATTTGGCCCCTCCACACCATGGGTTACATGGCATCCTGGAAATGGGTTAAATCCCCTTATACTGCAGAAAATGGAATGTCATCGCTTCATTAATCTTTGCACAATGCCTTGCAGATGTCCAGTGCTCTGTTGGGGGAAATATCACTCTCTTTTCCAGGTTAAAGAGGACTGCTTGGCTTCTTCATTAAGGGTGATTTCCTTGATTTATAATTGTCTCAGGGTGGTCCTCAGAAAGCATGAGAAGATCGTATTAAGAACATAGGACTCACCAAGCTGGATCAGCCCCGTGGTCCATCCAGTTCCATAACCTGTCTTCAACAGTGGCCAGTACCAGAGACATCAGAGGAAGGTGCAATAAACTCTGCACTCAGCAGTTACAACCTAACCAACCCCCAGGGATAGCTTCCTCCTACCCCCCCAGTAACTAGAGTTTGGCTTATGCCCTGAGGGTTCATATCCCTTCCAAATCCCTGCTATTTTAAAACCCTTATTGTTGTAACTGTAGCTGTTCTTGGGATCCATATAACATGTCTGATTATTCTCCCAGTCCTGTTAAGCTCTTGGCCTCAATGGTACCTTGTAGCAATGGGTTTCACATGGAAAAACTAGCAGCAGTTCCACTGAGGTCTGTAGCAAGTCATGGCTTTCTGATGTGGGGAAGGAGGCACTCTTTTATGCCAGGTAAATGTGGCCAGTCAAGGATGAGGTCAGGCATTTCCACGGAAGCCCAGGCTCCTTCTCCCCCTCAACCCAAGGTTAATGGCCAACAACCAAACTGGGAACTGTGAGGTCCACTGTCTCCGGCAGGGAGGGGTCAAGTGCGTGGCATGTCAAGCAGCATTACGGTACATTATGAGTGCTGGAATGAGACTTCAGATTCCATTACAGAAGTGGAGTTTAGCTTCCTGCCATTAGTCCTGAGCCCTTTATCTGCAGGGCAGCCATCAGCTCGGTACGCACAAGCAGAATGGAGCGTGTGCTACTCTGCTAACCTCTCCTCCCACTGGGAGGGTGGAATATATCACACAGATTCTCCTAAGAGACCCCAGCTGTCAAACCACTTTTTCCTACCCAAGGGATCCCATCTCCCCAGGAGCAGGAGTCCCAAGGCATCTCCCCATATACCCCCCACCTCCACTCAGAGGCTACCCCAAGCCTGACAATATTATCCCTGACATATATGGGCCCAGGAGGCTCTGGAAGGGAATGCCTGGCAGAGGCTTTTTTGCTCAACCCCTCAGAAATGTGCGCTACTTTTGGTTTCCCTCTCTCCCTGCATTGACTCAATCTTTCACCCTCCATGGGTGGCCACAGCATGGTGTGGGACAAAGCTAAGGTAGAATTAATCCTGGCTGGCGAGCTTTCAAAGAGGCCACAAGCTAAATAAATGGGCTGCAGCCTATTTCAATGGCTGCTATATTTAGCACTAGAACATTTATTTATAGGCTTGGCAGCCTGTCTGAGTCAATAAAAGCCGGAGAGCTGGAAAAAGGCCGTTCCTGTGTTTCGCGGGCAGTAGCGTTTGCGGCCAAACGGAATGTGACAGGCAAGACGGGGGTGTAGTAGCACCCTGCCTTGGAACTAGGGCAAAGGTGACAGGACAATCCCGGACATGTCAGGATGCACATACACATCCAACCTTTCCCGTCCCCTGCCCCACAAGGGCATGTGGGCCAACATGCGTGCATGCATATACATCCTGAGCAGTGTGCACATGCACCCCCAGCATGCACACAAGGAGACACATTTTGCCATGTGTGCCCATGCACCCCAAGACATGATAACCACATGTACATAAGCACACTCCTATTGCCGTGGCCACACAAGTCAGACAGTTAAACTGAGAGCTGATTTGCTTCAACAGTATTAGCAGGAAAGAAATGCTTTCCCTTTCCTAGTTATAGATGGAGCTGGGGCCGTCCTACTGCGGAAGCCATGCTCCAGTTACACTCCCAGTCTCAAGCACAGTAGCATGTCCACACCAGGGCACTAATCTTAGGAGTTACACTGCCAGCCTCCATGGACTGCAGTCTGCATCGGTTTGTTACATGTGCTTCCATGCCAAGCCTTGCACTTGTCTCTGCCATCTCTCTCCGGAGCAGAGGCATTTCCAGCATGGATGCAATAGGACTGGTTAGTTCTGACTTTCTGGTTGTTGCCTCGGGGCGTGAAACCAGTTCTTTAGCCTTAGAGCCAAGGAGCTCAGGTAGCAGAGACCCTCAATGGTGCCATTAGTGCCTGTGTTAGGTATTACTAATAATACAGGGGTAGACCCTGGGAAGGACAGATGTTTACCAGGCATGATATCATGTGGGGACTGCTCATTTCCCCCGTTCAACGAGTGCAGGTACCTCGCATTTATGGTACATACCCTGCAACAAAGGGTAGCTATAGGTGAGAGGGGAGGGCTACCAGCTCTTCCATAGTGCCAGGCTCTGTGGCTGCCTGACAGACTGTCAGTACCTGTTATACAAGGGAGAGAAACTTCCAACTGACCAGCTTACACCGCAGCCACTGGCTCAGCCAGGGCCAGATGCCCCTGCCGTGCAGCTGATGGAGCTGCTGCCTTCTGAGCAAAAGGGCACAGCTCGATTCTCACCGGAGGTGGTGTGTGGGTCTTACACTGATGGACACAACCATTCCTAAATTATCGAGTTCCCCCCCAAGCCTATGGAGATCAGCCCTCTCCTTTGGCAGCCCGCTGAGCAAAGCTGGAGCGAAACCCTGCCTTTTGTCACAGACCTTGTGTGATGCAGCCACATGGGATCCCAAACACACAGGGATTACTGGGCGTGATGGCAGGTGTTGTGTATGCAGTGGCAGGGAGCCTCCCAGGTGAAGGTGAAGTCTGCAAGGCACAAGGGAAATGCTCGTGTGCCCATGCCTGCATTAGAAGAGGTTAGTGGTCATGAAAGCAAGATGCTCACAGCACCGGATAATGCCAGAGATCTTGTAAGCAAGCACAGTGCAATGTCCCACATGGCTCTACCAATGCACTGCCGTCTAGATCTGACACACTCCCCTCTGTGGTGCCTGTGAGTCTCCTCCCAGCTCTACCAGACCACTGATGTAATAGGTACATGCTCGCCACTGCCGGGTGAATACTCATACAGGACACATGGCATGAATAAGGGCTTGGAGCACTTCTCCTTTGTGCTCCCTGAGTCACATCCGCTCTTAGTCACGTTGCACTTGGGTGGGGGGCTCCTCTCTGGAGGAGCTATCTGGAGCTCCCTCGCTTGGAAAGATGTGTGCGTGTGAGAGAGAGAGAGATCTTCTGCCCTTGCCTAAAAAACTCCCACCTTCCTTGGCCATGGGCTGGACATTGCTGCATGGGAGAAAGAATGCCTCTGGCCCCTCTGAAGGTATAACTGGTGAAGTTAGCCAAGCAGTGGGGCAAAGTTTTGCTCGCTGCTTCTGAGCCGGCTACGTTGTCAAAATCCCCTACCACTCTAGGTCTGTCCTCTAACTGCCCAGAGAATGGAACAAGTATCCTACCTAGGTCCAGTCATTGCAAAGTACAAGGGTGGGGGATCCCACTGTTGCTCCAGAACGATTAACTGGTGGTAGCCATTCCAGGTAATCTGCCTGAGGATTGCGGGACTGCATCAGGATTAATGCTCTCCTGGTTTGACAAGGTTTGATTTGTACAAGACATCAAGATTTAGCTGTGCCTGCAGTTACCACTTGGTAATGGGTGGTGGCTCCAGATGTTACTAAGTGTGTTAAAGTCAATTAGCGCTTTAGTTTCCTGGAGCCTGATTGATACAGTGCCCACTCATGCCCTCACCCCCATAGTAAGGCTGCTGAGAATGGAGGGATTTTGTTTCAGTTTAATAAAGTTCTTCAGACCTGGTCACTGATCTACACATCCGAGGGGTTTGAAATGAAGTGAGGACAGGTATTCGGCTAGGGAAGGGATAAGTTCCAGGCTGACTCAGTATTGTGTCAGTCCTGGGTGGATCTATGTGGGCGTCTAAGCTATAACTATCATACTTAGCAATTACTGAATTAGTTTGCAAACACCAACTAATTTGTGCTCAGAATGACCAGGGCAGGCTGATACAATATCAGGCAGTGCTAGATCAAGAGGAAGGTGTGAGTGTTAGATAACAATTCCTCCCCCTCTCATTTGGATGGGGCATAGTTGGGTTGCATTACAAAAATGTAAACAGATACCACTGAACCTCCTGTATTCCTGTGGCCATTGGGAGTGTAGTGTGTTCTGCCTCAGTCATGACCAGGGACACCCCCACCCCTCCACGGGTCCAGTCCGAAGCAGAGACTGGCCAGCTTTTCACATTCTGTGGGTGGGCGTTGATGGCGTATGGGCATGCCCAGATCATGCATTTTAAGGCCAGAAGGGACCTTTATGGTCTAGTTTGACCTCTTGCATAGCACAGGCCATAGACCCTCACTCAGTAATTGCTGCATCGAAGCAAAGATGTCAGGTGATAAAGAATAAACCACATTCCTTGGTAAGTTGTTCCAATGGCGAATCACCCTCACTATTAAAAACGTGCCCCGATCACTAGTTTGAATTTCTCTAGTTTGAGATTCCAGCCAGTGGACTGTAGGTGGACAGATCTCCAGCAGGGCTTACCGGTGCTGATGGATCCCACCCAACCCATTTCCATGCGCAACAGCCATGAGTTGAGCCCGCTCTCCCAAGAGTGACTGTTCAGGATAGGATCCCATGGCACCCCCCGCACGATGGTCTCACCATCAAAAGAACAAAGCCAACACCGGCTGTTAAAACATCTATGTGGGCATTTATTACAACACGTTGTTCCAAAGTACAAAAGAAAGGAAAAGAAAGAGGGTAAAAAAGCACTGCTGTTTACAGCCTCCGGTAATAAATAAATAAAGACAGGACAGGGCAGAGCTTGTCTCTCGGTCCTGCCAGGCGCCATCCGACTTCAGCATTGGTGTAACAGGCAGGAGATGCGTTTGGTTTCAGTGACTAACTGAGAAGGGAATGGAACACAGCGGGCTGGTTGCAAGATACTGTCTCCCCACCTAGCGCTTAGAATGCATTCCAAGTGCCCCTGTCCGTTCTGGACCCAATCTCTCTGCTGAGGGACGCTGTGCGTTTGCTAATGAAAGGTCTGGGGCTCTCCTGTCTGGTATTGCACACCTTCTGAGCAACATTCATGGGGGCTAGGAGTGCTCAGCCCCTCAGGCCCCAAATCCACAGCATTGTCTGCAAATCAGGTGATCCTCCATCTGCCCTGCCCCATTTAACCCCCTAGCCATCTCTGCCTGGAAATGTACTTGAGAGAGGAAGAATGGAGCCCAAACTGGATTTCTAGAAGAGCTGGAATGGATTCTACATATGGCTCCTGAGAAGAGGAGAAAGCCTGAACTGGATTTCTCTGCTTCTCTAGAATGGATTTTGAATGACAAAATAAATTCAATACAGCACAAGGAAAAGACGACTCCTATCTATAATAAACCACACATGTTAGAGATGATAGGCCATTGCATGGCTGCTCTTAGAAGGGCAACATTAATCCCCTTGATTTAAAAATGACTTCTAACTGGGCTGGCTAGTCAAAGAGATAATATTTGATACTGTGGCACAGAGAGGATTCCCTTCCTATTGCACTGATACTTTCTCCCAGCCCTCCTCCCCACCCAGTTGACTGGGTACTTGTAGGCTTCAGGACGAGTCCAGTCTATGGGTACAAGAAGCAAGTGCCAGGTTCTGGCCACCACAGTTACTCAGAAATCTTAACTCTGCTGCCTATGAATTCTTAATGCTGGAAAACCATAGTTATTTCTGCCAGCAATGAATGCACTTATGGGGCTGTTCCCCCTCTCTTCTTGCATCCCTATCATTATTAGAGGCCAGTCTGATCAGATCTCTCTTTCCCCATGGGCTGGTCTTCCACTAAGCCCCTTCTGGGCAGCCTGGAGCTCTACTGTTCTAAAAATGAACATCCTCATTCCCCAGAAGGTGTGGCTCCTTGGACAAAGAACGATCATCAGGTGGCTGGGAAACTGAACCCAAAAAAGCCCAGGATTGCTCCCCAAAGTAAGGTGCGGTGGCTTTGGGCAGCGAGGAGAATGCTGCCAAAATAGCTGGTGATGCCAGGCCATTAAACCATTCCTGGTAAAGATGAACTTCCTGGATTCAGCCACCAGATTGGGGAACCCTGAGAGCATGTGTGCATTGACTGTGTCCTGGAAACCTGGCCAATTTTCCTTTAGTTTTAAGCTTGTGCCTTTGAATTCTCCATTCCTGCTCCCTACAAACTTGAGTAGACTCCAAGGCATGTGGGTGTGAGTGTGGGGGAGAGAAAGGCATTGCCCTGGGCTTTGCTGGTTTCAGAACCTCTGGAGGTTTCACCCTTTCAAATCCACTCACACGGGCCTACCCATGTGTGTGCCTTCTCCAGGACAGCTAATGAGCTAGGCCTGGCACAGTATAGTGCAGCCAGCCCCAGACTGGTGGGGCAAGTACAGGGTTGAGGCAGGTGGGGAATGGAGAGGTGGCTGGGGGTCTGCACTTATTCACAACAGAGAACCAAAGAGCAACATACAAAGATTAAGAAGAAAAAATTACATAATAGTAATAATAATAATAATAATTAATAAATACTTAAATCTATAATTCATAGATTGCAATTACAACACTGATAGCTTATTATTGGTAGTTTAAGAGGGAAGGCAGAAGGGGTTTCTTTTGGGTGTAGGCTTCCTATAACAGAGACATGACAGGGATGCATGGCCAGAAAAAGAAACAAACACAGAGACGAGAGATTGGGAACACAGCACAAGCTAGGAAAATATCTTTGGGCTTCAGTGTTGCCGACTCCTTTCTTCCCAGGATCCCTCCCCTTGCCAGTCCTCTGAAGCTACAAAAGAAATGGGGATGCTGCAGGGTGTCAGGGAGTTAGCCAGTTATGCCTGACTGAGTGTGACTCAGCCTTGCACTCCTTTAGAAGCTAGAAGATAAGGGGCATTCTAGAGGAGGGCCATCTGGGTAGCTTTACTGGATGCCCTTAAGAAGGCTGAAAATCTACCAATTCGCACCTGCACTCCAAGCAATGCAGCTATTGCAGGAAATGATTGGATGTTCTAATCAGCAGGGCACCAATCAGATGCTTTATAAATTCATCCGATTGTCCAATAGGGGGGCTCATTTACTCTCCTTAGGGACAATCCTGCTTCAATTTAAATCAATGGGACAGAGTCTGATCTCACTTACTCTGCTGTAAATCAGAAGTAACTCCACTAAAGGCAAGAGTGATACATCACTGTGAACCAGGCCCAAGTGAGATCAAAATCAGGCCCAATGACTCTGTGGATCAGAGATTCTAGCTGACAGTTCATTAAAGAAACACAGTAAGGGATGGGGACCAATTGCAACATAAAATCCTCCAAGGTAACTAACCTTGATACAAGAGACAGAAAAGATCTATTAAGCCATGTAGGGTTTAATCCAAAGCCCAATGAAAACAATGGCAAGACTTCTATTGAGTCCAATGGCTTTGGATCAGTCCTACCGCTTGAGGCTAGTGCAGGAATCTTCCCTAGAGGACATTTTTCTAGAGTTTTAGCTTTAAAATGCTCCAAGTGAGAGCAACTCTTCCCACAAAGACCATCAGAAAGGGCAGGGCAAATGCAAGCATATTCACAACACTGATGAGATGGGTTATAAACGCCCCATGGCTCTTAAAACCTTTGGCTTGGTTGCAGAATGGACAGCAGAGTAGGTGTCACCTCAGTGTGTGCAGACACAGAGCTGCTGAAGGGCTTTGCTGACAGGCTACGGTTCTTTGAGGGAGACTGGACAAAAAAACAAGAGACCCCCATTTTTGCCTGCACCACAATAGCTGTTTCTCTAAAATGCCACAAGATGGCAGATGTTCAGAGCCCTGCTGCTATTTCTGAGCAGGCAGCTGCTCATGTCGTTCTTCTTCACTGACCCTGTCTGCTTGTTGTTCGTATTTATAAAGGTTGAGATTGCAATGTCAGGCTGAGGATGGCCCGGATGTGTCCTAGAGCACACTCTGCAGTGACTTCATGCAGGACTAAGGGGTTGAGCCCCATCACATCTCCTGTCATGTCTGTCATTAGGTTGCATCTACACTATATTTTTAACCCCCAAATTTCCTACCATTGCAGCTCTAATAATGGTATTAGTGCTGGGGGGTAATAATGTAGAGTAGGATCCTGTGTACCACTGTCATCCAAGTCCACCCAAGTCTTGAGATCATAGTGGTAAAAATGCCAGTGCCTTATCTACTCTAGAACTCCACTATAGCTACCATGGGTGGGGCTGGACCAATGCTAGCAGTGGTGGCAAGACCCACCGCAACAGGCAAAGGAAACTCTTAATTCTCTCTAACGCTGTAGGGTTAAAACATGGGAGACAGCAACTCCGGGCTGAGCTGGTGCTGGCAGTCATGGAATGCCAGCTGTGGTGGAAGGGAAATACCCCTTACAATACAGAGGCTAGCAGAGATCCAGGCAGGGGACCATGTCTTTGGGGTGCTGTTGCAACTGCTGTAGCTCATACTTCTCCCAAGCTTCAACCAATAATATGTAAATGGGAGTGAGGGGTTACCTGAAGGCACCCTCATTAGCTCCTCCCTCTGCACTGCAGTGCAGCTGGGTCACATGTCATGGAGGGGAAACTATCATGAACTTCACAGCTGAAGAGGTCTCTGTACTAACTCCAGTTCTAGTGCACCAACCCTCAGAAGATCAAGGGCAGACCCTACATGAACAGATGTCCGTGTGACTTGCAGAACAAGAGCGAGTCATTTACTGCCGCTAAGCAGCTGGATGGCTCTACCCCGTGTCATAAGGCAAGTATCCTTTAGGAATGCTGATCGATACTGTTGAAATGGTCTAAGAAGCTGTGTGTTCTCTATGGAGACACTGCTGTATATGCTTTCAGGTCAGGTGGAATGCAACAAGGATACAAATGGGGATTCTCCATTGGGGGTGCATGATCCTGTACTAGGAACATAGGTAAGATGTGAACATGGAAACACTGTCCTGCTGGCATATTTCACAGTGTAACCTCTTGCTGTCTGGGGCTGACCAGCCAATTGACCTGGCTTGGCTGAGAATCTCTGAATTTATATGTTGAAATTTAAAAAGGGGGGGAAAAATGTAGACAAACATTTGTTCTCTTTTTTGTGACCAGCTCTAGGGCTGGCTGGAATTTTTCAAATTTCACTGAAAATGGAGCACAGACAGAGTGAGAAAGAAGAAGATTGGCAGCCCAAAAAGGGTTAAAACATGAGACAGGTCATATTGCAGACAGTGATTAGTGGGGTCTCAGTGGTTAAAAGCTCAAGAAGCCCTTTGAAAGCTTTTCTTTGTTATAAACCTCCCGATCTAGCCGGGATGCTATGTAATACACCAGTTCCCTTAGAATCACCGCCTCCCCACTGTGTCCACACACCATAGCTCTACGCTGGATGGGGATGCAAGAAAGAAACGGGAAGGGTTCCTTCTACCTCCTAAAACATAGTAGTCGGCAACACTGATGCTGATTTGAGGTGCTCACTGGAAATATGGATACTGTGTTTTTTAAGAGAGTTGAAATGAGTATCTACCCCCCTTTCAAAACAGCTGTAGGAAAAAGAGGGATGGGTTAGGCAGAGGGATCCAACCATCATCAAAACTTGTATTTTATTAATACTTCAACATGGAAAATCAAATGCATTTAATCACCCAACTTTCCCCTCCCCCACTACCAACTCCAGCACATTTTGGGGTACCAGAAGGGATTATTTGATGTTTCCATGCTTCTCACTTAATCCCTTTAAAAAAAAATCAAGAAGCCTAATGGCAGTCATAAGCCTCCTTGGAGATTCCCCTCTCCCATCCGCCGAGGACATGCGCACATCAGCAGAGACAGACAATGATCATAAGGAAAGTGACAATCTGATGCCACCAGAACATTATAATTATTATTGCAGCTCCTCACGGCTTCGGTCTGTGGTTAAGTTTTAAACCTGAGATCATTATTTTTGTCTTGTGTAGTTTGATTTGAAAATAAACAAACACAAAAGAAAAAGAAGGGAAGGTGGAAAAAAAAAAAAAGGTGGGGAGGATCTAAAAATCACACACAACACACACGTGAACAAAAACCCCTGAGGTATTGGCTTGGAAACCAGCACGATATTAAAAAGAGGAAAGCTACAGAGAGCAAAGTGTGCTTTGCAGCAGAGATAGATCTGTGCCCATAACACCAAGCAGCAGCTCAGCAGCAAGGTCTAAGCATCCCGCTGCGTGGGAGAAACACAGTTTTTGGGGTGAGGGCTTTGCTCCCCTTTAAAACAGGGACTTTCCTAAAGGGGAGAAGCAGCCAAACGTGTCTGAGAATCAGAACAGAAGCTACTCGCGCCCCTCTGTCATTTTTCTCTTGACCGCGCTTGCTAACTTATGGAAGCTTTCTGCACTGTGTGCTCATTGGCCTCCTTGAGGGCTCCCTCTTGCACCCTTGGCTTCAGTAACAGCAGGACCTGGCCCTTCCTCAACACCTGTGTTATTGTAAAGGTCCCACCTGGGCCCGACGCCACCTCTAAAAAAATAAATCAAGGGAAGAATCCCACGCAGGAGGCCTTCCCTAGGAAATCCTCACCCTTTACCCACCCAAACTCCCAGAGGGAGACGGGTTTTTGGCAGGGATTCCCTTGGAGGCTGGCACCCTGCCTTCTGCTGGGTAAGAACGAACCATCATTCGCTTCAGTTACTCTGAAAAGGTCAATTAACAGAAACTCTCCAAAGCAAAATCCCAGGAAAAGAAAAACAGTGAAACCAATTTTCTTAGCAACACACCTGAGCGTGGGAAGATGCTGCTGCAGGTGGGTGGGTGGGTTTGGAGATAGGGGTGGGGTAAGGAGGGAAGGGCTTGTCCTCACACTAACATCCCAAATATTGGGTTTGGTTCTTAGTCTTTCAATGCATTTCCTGGCGTTTCCTCTCTCTCTTTTCCTTCCTGAAGAGCCCAGTCAGTTTGGTCTTTCATTGGCTTCGCCTGTGTCTTTGGACTGTTTTCCCTCTGCCCCATGTCACTTGCATGCCCACTGGAGCCCCAGTGCTGGATATGCCCCATGATCATGCTCTCTTACACACACACACACGGATAGAGAACTGGTGCTGGAGTACTGAGCAATATTTTATGCTAAGCACTCAGAGGTAACTAACTATCTTGCAGTGGGAAACCTGTTGCTGTTCTCAGGACTCCCTGGGCTTCATTCTGGTACTACAATAAATAACTCCATTTTTTCCCAAGGATGAGGCCTGTATTTTCCTCCAGGGTTCAGCCCCTCTGGCTAGCCATGTGGAGTAACACTGGGAGGGGGAAAGCAGGGCCTCAAGGGCTTTTCATTACAATCTCACCCATGCACAAGGGTGAGAAGTGTTCCCTTTTTCTCCTGGACACTATCGCCCCCACCTCCTCCCCAGAAGCACCCTGAGCAAGTGGGCAAGGCAGTTGCTCATGGGAGTTCAGCCCCCACAGAACCCCTCGAGCATTATCTAGGGAGTAAGTTTTTCTCCAAAAGGACCCAGTAACCCCCAAATTCTCCAATACAACCCAGTATGGGTTGCTGCCCCTTTAATGAAAAGCCTCCTCTGCTCCCTCATTCCCCACATCCCAGGCATCCCTGATCCAATCCTCTGTTTTTTCCATAGACCAATGCCAGCCCTTCTGTCCCACAACTGGGAGAGGGAAAGATTCTATGGCTTTGATGGAGACAAGAGAGAATCAAATAGGAACCAAAAGGTAAAGCAGCAGCTTTCAGGAGAGCATTTCCTGCTCAGTTTGTGTTGAAAGAAGATATTTTTGTTTTGTTTTTTTCCATTTTTAAAAAAGTGCATGAAAGATTTTTCCTGCCCCGTTTTTGCTTTGCGCGCAGGGAATGGGGAGTCCGTGTCGCTGACGTGCGCTACAGAAGGAGTCACAGGCCGCGGATATTGCTTAGAAACTCGTGTTTCAGATTTAAATACCATAGACAGTAAAAATAGAGCTGAAAGTACCGCCCCACAATGTCTGCAAATCATTGCCAGAATGAACAGCTTCAATAAATTAAAAACAAAACCATTGAAATATTATTTACGGCTCAATAAAAATTGCAGTAAAACCATTTACCTTTTTCTTTGTGTGGTTTTTTTTTATATTATATATAATATATATTTATATATGTATAGGGCTGCGGTAGTGCAGCATTATTAAGATACTTAGCCAGAAAAAACACAGACAGAGCATACTTAGTGCACCAGGAGGAGAAAAAGGCTTCGGGGGAGGAGCCAATGCAAATATCCCCACCCCACCCTTGGGAGGGAGCCACCTACATTCCATCTCCCGCCCTGATACAAGGGACGGAGAACTGGGGTGAGCAAAGCCTCTGCCATTTCCCATTGGTCAGGATAACGCTTTCTTCTAAATGAAGACACCCCTACTTTTTGACTGCACATTTGCAGAGAAAATATTAAACGCCCCTCAGAATTTTAATCTGAGAATGACCCAGCTGGGGTGCTCAGATGTGATGGGCGTCTCCCCCACTTCAGTCAAAGATCAGCTCTTCCATCACCCCAGTGAGTCACTTTCTGCCCGGGGGGCAGAGAATCCAGGGGTGAAAGGGTTAATAGGCTCCTCCCTCCCCAAAGGGAATGCAGCCAGGGTGGGGAGGCGGGGAGGGGAAAAAAGAGACCAAGGGGGAGGGGCACTAAGCATGCACAGTCATGTTTCCTGACTTTGAATTCATTCACCTTTGTTTCATTTTGGCATGTGTGCACCTGCAAATACACACACGGGTATAAATACTGTCCCCACCCCACCCCCACCTTGCCTCTTCCCAGTTAAATAGCCACCCCTCACTCTCCAATGCCCCAGGATGAATGTCAGGACACCTCAATGATCTCCATGCTGCCCGAAAAGCTAGACTGTTTGCCTATTTTGCCCAGGTCTTCCCGGGACCTGCCCTCTGACATGGTCTCCTCGAACTCCATCTGGCAGCTCCTCCTCTTGAACTGCTTCTCCGCGGCAGCATCCTCGTGCCAGCTGTGCCGCCCGTCCCTCTGCTCCACCCTCTGCTTGTCCCTCAACCTGATCTCGCAGCTGCCCTGCAGGGTGCTGCAGCTGAACGAGGAGTATGAGGCAGCGCTGGCAAACAAGGCCCCGCTCCCTCCGCCGCTGCCCACCGCCGAGTCTGTGCTAAAGTACCAGGGGTTCTCCGATGACGGGGTGCTGGGTGATTCCAAATGCACACCCCAGGCACCTACCCCCCCTCCACCGGGAGAGTTTGGTGTCGCAGCTGGCTGTGTGGGCTGCTGTCCCACGCCAGGGAGACTCAGCCGCAGTGTCTGCTTGAGATTGTCCTCCACACTGGTGCTTTTGTGCATGGCACACACCCCACTGAAATTGAGGCTCATCCCGTGGGCAGGGGAGCCCGCCTGATGCCTATGTTTCCGCCTCTGCCTCACCTTGGCTTCTAGCAGGAAGTCCGGCCCACTGGGCCAGTCGGGACTATCCAGCACGGGCGAGTACTGGCACAAGCCGTTAGGTCCAGAAGGGCTGTCCAGCTTGCAAAGCTTGGGGGCTTCCCCGGTGTCAGCGGGGCCTGGGGTGTCCTGCCTCAGGCCGGGGGAGTAGGCTGATTTGATGTCCAGGGAGAAGGAGCGCTTTAGCCGGTTGGTGTCTTGGATGCGCTCCGAGGACAGGTGTAGGCCATTGAGTCCTTGCTGTAGTGCTGTGGGTGAGACAATTTTGAGAGCTCCTGCTGGCTCACTGCGGGAGGGCGCCAAGCTTGTGCTTTTTGATATGTCCTCGGCCTTTTCTGAGGTAGAAAGCTTCAGGTGCCTGTTGCTCTCAGGCACTTCAGCTGGGTCTGGCTGGGCATCCCCCTCGCTCCTATCACCTTGGGCCTTCAAGGCCTTGAGGAGCTTCAGGCTCCTCTCGTACTCCAGGAGCTGGCCCAGGAAGTTGAAGTTGGGCGATATGGATGGGCGTCGGTCTTTGACAAACCTGCAAGGGTAGACAAACAGATGGGGTCGTCACTTGGTCTTTGGCCCACCAGCTAGGCTACCTTAGCTCTGCCGGCCTCCTCAGCGGGAGAAGCTAGTGCATTCTACCAAAAGCTCAGAAAGAAACAGGTGATGGGCGATCCACAATGCCTCAGGGCAGTCTGCAGAGAAAGCCAGGAGTATTTAGGCTCTAGGAAATTTACCACCTCACTCTACTTTCCCATGGGCAGCTCCCCACTCCCATGGCATGCAGTCCATTGTGATATTTCAAAACTGCTCCTGAAGGACAGCCCTCCGCCTCCCATGAATGTAGGGCAGCACCAACCTGCTGCTAGGCCAGCCTACACCAGATTTCACCCTAGTCAAGGGTTTTGCTTCTTGAAGCTGAGCCCTTCATTTCCTTTGACTGGGGCAACAACGAGGGGTGTGCACGGGCACTGCTCTGTGGTAGGGCACAAAGTATATACCCTATCCAGGGCCCAGTGTCAGCCTAGCAACATGTAACCCACTAGCACTCAGAAAATTCATTCAAAGCAATGCTTTGAAACCCTTTCTGACAGCTTCTCTCTGCCTGTGCCAGCCTGCTTCCCTTTACTAGAGCAGGGGTACATTCACATACTTCATCATTCCCCTCATCCACTCGCACCTACCTGTAGGCGTCGTCTGAAGACATGCCCATGGTCTTCATGATGTAGGCGATGGCAATGGTGGCTGATCGGGAGATCCCTGCCAAGCAGTGAACGATCACTTGGCAGCTGGATACCTTGGCCTTGTCTGCAGCATGGTACAGAAAGAACAGCTTTCAGAGGGGTGCCCCTAGAGGTTGGACAGCATCATTTCATCCTCTGTCCCCATGGAACATCTTTGTGAGGCTGTATGTCTAGTGGCCAGCGCAGAGGAGTGGGAGGCAGGACTCCTGGGTTTTCCCCCTGGCTTTGCCAGTGACTCGTTATGTGACCCTGGGCTAGTCTCTGGGCCTCTTGGTGTTCCCATTTCCCCATGTATAACATGGACATAAGGACACTGGCCTTTGTTTCTCACTGAGACCCTCAGTTAAAAGGCTTTCTTACAAAAGTGCAAAGTATTATCATTTGCACAACTAGCTAGCTGTGGCAAAGGTCACACTTTCAAATGACTTTGATGCTGGTTGAGGTGCCAGGTTTTCTAGGGGAGGAAAGGCTTCTCCTAGTGGCTGAGTGTGCATGTTTCACTGTGGGTGAAGGGACAAGGGCTCTCTGGACGAAAAGAGGAGTTGGGGGAAGAAGAGCCTGAGTTTTGTTGGCTGGGATAGTGGCAAGGAGTGAAGAGTCCAGCTCCCAGTGTCTGGGGCCACCACAGCAAAATCAAGACTGGAGCTGTGTAGTGGGGTGGTCCCCCGTTCCTGCCCTGAAGGGCTTAAAACAGCCAGGGACCAGGGCTGGGGCAAAGGAAAAGCTACAAGGCTGATTGGGGCATGGCCCAGCTGCGGCCGCTTCCCCAATCAGGCCACAGCTGGCCTGTATAAAAAGGCTGGGAGTCAGAGACCAAACAGTCTCTCTCTGCCTTCAGAGGAAGAAGGACCTGGCTGCAGTGAGCTAGTGTACCTGAGTGGAGCAGGGCTGGGGAGCTCCAGCCTGGAAAGCCCCAGGCTGCAGCCTAGTAGGAGGCCAAGGGGTACTGGGGGTTGCAGAGGGCAGGCCAAGGCAGCAGGTCCAAACCCAACCTTGCCAGTGAGGAGTAGGCTGATACTGCAGTCTGCCCCAGGATGTGGGGCTAGACGATGACTGGCAGTGGCCTTATTCTGAGGTGAGGTAGGGATAGTGGGTGGCGGTTCCCCACAGAGGGGAGACCCTAGTACTGAGGGGTGTACTGCCAGGGGGCAGCATCCCAGATAAAAGGGCACCAGGGCCCAGAGAGGGACATGGGGGCCAGAGGACACGCAGATCACTGGCCTGCAGGAGGTGCTCTAGGGCGCTGGAAGAGCTAATTCCCTGAAGAGCCCAGCAGGAGGTGCCGCAGGGGTGAGTCCACTCCTCTACAAGCTGGAAGAAGTAAATAAAGGACCAGGGAGCTGCCTCACCGATGAACTCAATGGACTTGTCCAGCCATGGAAGCAGCTTCTCACAGTAGTTGTCATTGACAGGAATGCGCATGAAGTGACTGTCACAGATGAAGTCTGGCTTGGGGCAGGAGTTGCTGGCGTTGAGGACGTAGCTTATTCCATTCTGAGTCATCAGGTCCTGGTGATAGAGAAGATACAAGTGACGTGGGCTCAGTCAGTACAAAGCTGGACCTTCCCATCTACACTCTCATAGGCCTCATGCACTCCAGCGTTCTCGCTCACAGTTACTCTAGTGCAGTTCAAAGTAGCAACTTTGGGGAGCACCAGCACAGATGAGCCAATGAGGAGTAAACCACTGTCATATGGACCTGCTCTGAGCATGGTTAAGCTGTCTGCCAGGTTCTCACATTTGGGGTCCTGATCAGGTGTTGGGGGTGCTGACCACCTTGCCCTTCCATACTGGTAAAGAGAAGCGGGTCCTGGCTAGATAGCAGGGAGTGTGCTTGGGGGGGCCTGGTGGGGGAAAGACTGAGAACCCCAGAGCTAGAACAATGGTGGGAAATTTTAAGGAAGAAAAACAAAATAATCAAGGGTTACATCTACTGTAGAAGAAAGCTTAGAGGGGCCAGGTTCAGGTGAAGAGAACATCTTACTAGCAGAGCTAGTATTCACTGAATGTAGTCCTCTTTTCTGTTCCCAAATCACTTGGGAACAAGTCATGATTTCCCACAGATTTGTTCACTGTTTGAAACTCTCCACTCCGTGGTTTACCGGAGCCAGTTTCAGTCTATAAGAGACCTGTAAACTGTTTGCTGCTGGTATCAGTCCCAGCATAGGAGACTGGCAATTCAGAACATGAGCTGTTTTGTTTGGGACACATTTAGGTCATGTGATTTCCTTTTGGGATGAATATAATCATGGCTCTGGAGCGAACTCTTTGGACTAACCAATTGAGAAGTAGCTTTCCATGAGTGTTCTGCCATAGTCATTACTAGTCACTGCTTCTTCCCAACGTTCCTGCCAGTAACCTGACTCGCCTGCATGCTTACGGAAAGTGAATGAAAAAGTCCGAGGGCTAGTTCAAAATGTCAAGTGAGTGTTCATGGATCATTTCTTGCCACGTTCTGCTCATTGGGCACATGTATGTGACCTCTCATCCTTCCCAGAGAGACAAGGCTAGATTCACCAGCGTGCATGGCCAGAGCAGCATAAAACGGCCAGAGCGTAGTGGTGAATATGACCTGTTGTGCCCCCTGAGAGCTGAAATCCAACCCAGATTATGCCCAAAACAAGGGAGATCATCCATACCAAAGATCCGATAGTTCTAGTCCTATGAATGCCTGTTCTGTGCTATTTCGGGGCGAGGAAGAGGAACAGAGAATTGAATGGAAGAAAGGAGTTGAGAAAGAAATAAAGGTGCCATAAAATAGACAGTGATTAGGAAACTGGAGAGAGAAAAGAAACCTCCCCCCTGCCCCCATGCCCTGTGGCATGGCAGCAGTGAGGTGCAGAGCTGCCATATGGGGTTTGCGTAGGGTGACCCTACGTCTTATTTTGGCCGGAACAGTCCCTTTTTTAAGCCCTGTCCCGGCCATCCCGACTTTTTTTTCCCCAAAAGGAGGCATTTGTCCCATTTGCTCTTGCTGACTTGATCAACTGGCAAGAGCAAACAGGATAAATGTCCACTTTTGTCAAAAAAGTGGGGTGTGGTGCAGAGGGGGCGAGCAGAGAGAGAGGAGGCAGGGCTGGGGGGGGGGAGCAGCATTCCAGCATGTGGGGCCCCCTGCTGGGTTCCAGCAACTGGGCAACAGCCTGGTGTGGGGCTGGGGGGTTTCGAGCGACTGGCAACAGCATGGGGGGCGGGGAGGGCGGGGACTTGGGCAAGCGGTTGGGGATGTCCAGTTCTCTCTTTGGGAAATATGGACACCCTAGGTTTGCGTGCTCACAAGGGACCCTGCTATCCCATCATAGAGGGTTGTTCTCTGCCAGCCCTGCTCTCTAATGCCCTGCCAGCCCTGCTTTCTAGGTTATGAGAAGCGAGTGACTCTTGTCTTCAATAATGACCCACTGCGCAGAGAGGGAAGCAAACACCTCTCAGAACAAAGGGGTGAGCAAAAGGTCGTGCTGAGATTGGGGCGGGGGCATGGTTGAAGCCTCGTCAGTCCGACGCCTGATGTAGGGCTCTCAGGGGACACGGCCGAGATTTCCTCCCTGAATTCCATTTAATTCACTCCGTGGTTCCTGTCCTAACTAAGCTTACATAAGAGTCTCTTCCTCAGCAGGCTCCCTAGAAGCCTAACCTCAGCTCCTAGGAGCCAGCCCAGCTCCTGAGCTCACATTCTTGGCATTTTTCTCTTTCATTTCCTTCTACTCCCTATATATAAAAATTTCTCTCTCCTCTTTCTGGTCCACCCCCATACTCCTGTCAGATGCTTCTCCCCTGGCCCTCTCCCCAGGCGAGAATGTCTGACTGGCTCCCTCCTGCCCACAGTAGGCGCCCAGCGGAATTTTAACTACAATTTCTGTTTCTTTCTTCTCTCATTTATTTTCTTCTTCTCTTAAAACAAAATTCCTTCCCCAAGGTGACATCACTGCCCAAGCATTCCAGCACCTTTAAAAGGACAGTACCCCACTTTTCCCTCCGCCCTTCTCTTCCCGAAGAGAATCTTTGTCTATTTCCAGGCCTCTTTAAAGAGCTCTTTGCCTCGGACTGTGGCTGCTGGCCCCTTTCCCACTCCCCTCCATGATTAAACATCCCAGCTTAACCCCTCCTCTCCCTCTGGCTGCCAAGCTGGGCCTGGAGCAGCTGAAGTCAACCTTGGCAGCCCAGATGGCAGGGGGGATTAGTGGGGAGAAGCTGGCTCCCTCGATGTGAATCTTCCAGGGGCTCCCTTGGGGCGAGGCACCATGGCAGCTCTTCTTCTTCCCCCCTTCCCAGCTCCATTGTGCCCCTTCTGTCTCTTCCCCATTGCTCCTCTCTGCCCTTGCAGCTCTCCCGCCCCTTCCTGGATTGGATGCCACTCACCAAGCCCAAAGAGCTTAAGTCTTTTCTACGTGCATATTCTTGGCCATGCTCCCTCACCCTTTGCCACTATGGAACATGGCAGTCAGGGGAATCAGGCAGCTACCCTCAGGTTGCAGAGGGAAGGCCGGTCCTTCCTCACACATCCCTTCTGGACTGAATCAAACCACAGCAGGACAACACCCCTGCCAGCCAAGAACTCTGCAAGGCTCCTCCTGCGGATGCTCTCCACAGCCTCCCCCAGGCCTTTGTATGTATGGGCCGTGTCCTTAGCTCCTTATTCATTCCAAACTGGGCAGGACAAGCCATTGAAAGTTACACGTGCATTGTCCTCAAATGCAAAACGTACAACGAGCTTCTCCCACGTGCCACCCCGACCGGATAGGCCTGTTCCAATTGGTAAGGAGCAACGGCAGCATGGGGCAGGCATGTCTCCCCACCAGCAAGGCCGTACCTTGTTTAGGACATCTTTCTGGGAGCCCAGGTAGAGATGAGGCAGGATGCGGGTGGGGCCAACATTGGCCACTGGCAAGCATGGCTGGGAGATGCTCATTGGCAAGATGGCAGCTGGTTTCCCTTCGCAGAGTCCTGGGAAGCAAGACGAGAAGGTGGCAAAGCCCCCTGCAGACAGAAGGAGAAGATTTAGACTATGTAAACTCTCCAGGACAGAGGTGGTCTCTCATTGTGTGTCTGTAAAGTGCCTGGCACAATGGGGTTCTGATCATGGTTAAGGATTCTTGGTGGTAGAATAAAACTGGAAGAAGGTACCGCTAGTCAATTATAATCAAGCCAGCTCCATAAGAGACTGGTGTTTAACTGATTGTAGGCAACCAAGTAGCTTAATGATGGGCATCAGTGTCAACTTATAGGTAAATAAAATATACCGAAAGTGCAGGGGAGGCTGGGGGGAGGCAGAACTAAATAACTTATGTTAGAATTTGGCCAGGACCCCAGGGCTAATCCTCTTTCTCATATAAATACTTCCATGGGATTTTTAGTGACTACAAGTGGTCAGCGCCAAGATTTTAGATCTGATCCAAATGACAGCAACCCCAGCAGCGCAGTGGTTTGCTAGCACTGTACTGGGCAGTGGCTCAAGGGAAGAGAGTCAGCTAGGGAACATGGCAACGGCTCGCTGCAGTACTTAGGTGTTCTTTGGAGGTCTTCAACCTAACCAGTCTGACCCTGCTTAGCTTGCGGTTTTTGACAGGATCAGAGCACAAATAGCTGCAGGCCTTTGTACTTGAGCAGGATCAGCGTCAGAGTCACGCAGTGTTTTAAGTGGCATTTACCCCCCCTCCTCCAAACACACAGCGCCTCCTGTCTCTTTCCTAAATGAATGCCTGCCTGATTATGCAGCCCTGTGTACAGTGCTAATTAGAAAAATGAGTCCGCATGCAGAGGAGGAGGGAGGTGGGCGGCTGGGATGCAGAAAGTATTTGGACAGAGAGGGTGGAATCTGACTTTTTTTAAACAGATTCCTGAGCAATTTTTCATGGTCAGATGTTGCTAAACGTGATAGCAAGAAGGGTCCGATTCACTGCGCCAGCGCAGGCTGCAAACCTGTTTGTGTCTGGTTTGCTCAGACAGCCCCAAACACCAGATTCAGAGGAATAGCTATGGGGTGGCAGAAGCAGGTAGGGGATGACAAGTGAAGCTAGAATTCTGAGAACTCTAGTCCAAATACAGAGCAGCTCTTCTGAGTCCGAAAATCATAGCCATGCTCACACAGAAGGAATGGTGAAACAGGGCACAGAATCTTGTTGCACTTTCCAGCCAGGGATCTCCAAGCGCTGTATGAACCTGTACAAATCCTCACCTCCCCATGCAATTAGGTAACAGCATTAGTTCATTTTGCAGATGGGGATGCTGAGGCTCAGAGAGGTGAAGCGACTTGCCCTAGACCAGTGGCACAGCCAGGAATGGGAACTCAGGTTTCCTGCCTCCACACCTCTGCTAGGCCACAGCATAGCCAAATGCAGGATTTACCGAAAAGAGCACACAACATGGTCCCTCCTTGCACTGCTTTAACTTGTTATACATGCAAGAGACCTGCATTCTTGAGGGAGTTTCTTAACACCCACCGACTCCTTTCTCCACACAGAGTTAGGCCTAGCAACCCTTAGCGAGAACTACATCTGGTCTAGGTTACCAAGCCGAGCGCTTGTGTCAATACGAAGGGTCCTGAGTGGTGTACGTCCCCACTCTGTGCTTTTGATACTAGGGACTATAGATAGTGTAATACAGACGGAGTTTCACAGAGGCTGAACAAAGTTCCTGACTCCCATTGACTTTCAGAGAAATCTGGATGTCTAAAATAGGGTGACCAGATGTCCCGATTTGATAGGGACAGTCCCAAATTTGGGGGCTTTTTCTTATATAGGCATCTATTACCCCCCACCCCGTGTCCTGATTTTTCACACTTGCTATCTAGTCACCCTAGTCTAAATCCATTAGGTCTCACTGAAGCTCCCAGCCATTGTTTCTATAGGGACTGGTTCTGTTTCTATAGAGACGAGTTCAGGTAAAATAAGAATCCCTGCCCTTGAATCCAGCCCATCTCCATAACTGAACTAAAACATCTATTGAAGTTCACTTAACGACCTTCCACCCAACCCCTCCCCCTCTAGGGGGATGGAAGAGGCTGAAACATGGCCCTCCTCCCCCAGGTCATACTCAGCAGGGTCCTGCCAACTTCACAGCAAACCCCCCTGAGAATCCCCATCCTTACCTTACTGGATCCCAATGTGGGGCTCTGATGAGTCCTGACTAGTGCTGAAACCAAATCTCCAGTGCTCTGGGGTAAAGTGGGGGAGGGGTTGACACAATGGTCTCTGCAGATAGTAGCAGCAGCCAGGTCTCATAGACTGAATGCCCAAGTCCTGGGCCCTAGCTCTGCTCAGATGGGGAAGAGGTCCTCAGTCCTCCAAACAAGGGAGATGCCTCATCTTCCATGCCATGGGAACCCCAAGCTGCTTTGGACAGACACCAACCCCCTTGCCATTGGCCCTCACTTTGAGTCCTTTGAAGAACAATGCCTTTTCCCAACATAGCCACATAGCAGGCAGCCCAGTTGTACTTGCCCAAGGAAGCCACTATATTGGAAGAGAAATTGATCTCCAACCTGCAATATCTCCCCTCTGGCCACTTAAGCTTCCCTGTGTTGCTGGCACTTATCACCAAGAACAGCTACCAAGACTTTGGAGACTTGGGATATGAAGAGTTAAAGAAAGCACCTTCCAACACTTCCTCCTCCCCGGTTCTTTCAAACATGACATCACCCCCCTCAATTGGGATATTAAATCAGAGTGAAAGAAAGACGCTCAGCACAGGTGCACACAAGCTTTGGTTACTCCCACTCCCTCCCTGGCCACATCAGTCTCACCAGGAAGCATAAATCATGAGGTAGAGTGGGATTTGAGTGCAAAGAGTCCACATCTGGAGACTGCAGAAGAGGTTCAGTGGACAATGCAGCACAATGGGCAGCCAGGCAGAAGGGCTACCTGTTGCTCCCTCCCAGAGAGACCTTTCCTTCTATCAGTCATCAGTGCCAAGGGAAGGAAAACAACCGATCTCCTGTATTTTAATTTGGAGGGTGTATGTGTGGGGAGGTCTAGTCTTGCAATGAATGCCTAGCCGTACCAGGGCCAGGCTTGGGCCCATAATCTTTTGTTCACTCAAAAGGCTTAGGAAGTCTTAATAGCACAAAAACGGGTGTTTTTCATCCTGGAGCAAGGTGTGCGCCCTTCCCCCTGGAGTATAGGTTGGGAATCAATGCCTGCCTCCCCGCCCCCGGCCCCTCTACTCTGCTCATGTTCATTATTGGCCTATACAACTCGAAACTCTCTTTAGGAGCCAGGAGCGTTCGAGGTGACATCATAGCTAAAGCAGGCTGGCACTTGCTGGCTGGCAGTCTCCTAGCAATGCTCCCCCTCCTCTTGCCCCCGCCAGCACTTGCCTGCCTGCAGATCCTTTGCTGGCTCTGCTGGGGAAAGCACAGGCAAGTGACACAGGGGGCTGGGAAGTGTGCACGGGGAGATTCACTGAAAGGGACAGAGTCACCCTTGCCTCAAGTTTGTATGCCCCAACCACCTCTAGGGAGGAGACATGCTCCCTATATGGCCCACAACAAAGCACCTAAGCACATGCTTAACTTTAAGAACGCGAGTCATCCCGTTGAAGTCATTTAAACTACTCTTGTGCTTCACTTTAACATCACGCTTACGTGCTTTGCTTGACAGAGTCCTAGCTGAGCAAAACTTTTACCATTTTCTGCTCTGTCCCTTCATAAATCTCTTTCCACATAAACCTTATTTCCTCCCAAACATCATTGCTCACAGCTATTGAGCAATCCCAGGGTTTGAAAGGGAACTGGGGAGACAGCCTTGAGCTGAGGACATCAGGCCCCAACACCTCTGAACTTTCAGGGATACAAAACCCAGCCCTAGAACGTGCAGCTACAGCAAGTCTTAAGTTTTTGGAAAGCAAAGCGGCTTCTTAAAATCACCCCAAAGGCAGTAACTGTCCCTGGCAGCATTCCAAGCAATACTTGGGCTTTCCCTTACCTACACAATACACCATGTTTTAGCATTAATTCAGAACAAGAGGGGGCCGTTCTAGTCTTTTATTTATAATACTAACACCTCCCTGGGGCTGGCAGTGGGATTCTCCTGGCCCGCGTGGAACTAAGAGTGGGGGTGAGAATCTGTATTTGGGGTGGAGTGGGTGGAAAGAGATCTCGGGTTTCTTCTGGATGCTTCCTCAAGCAGGAGCACTGGCTGAGGCTCTTGGATAAGGAGCTGGTCCCTTGCAATGCACAGAACCTTATCCTTGGCCTGGACTCCAGCATTCCTGAGGGCTTTAGAAAACATTCCCTACTAAATCCAATGTTTTCCTGGCTTCTAGAGTTACCTACATCATGCGAGGGTGGAGTCCAAGCGAACAGAGAGATGTGTGTGGATGTGGGGCCCGAGGCTAGGAGAAGTGCTGACACCTGCTACTCCCACTGAAGCGGAGGAGAGAAAATTACAAGAGGTGAGCGCATCACAGGATCAAGACTCTGGTGGGACTCTCCACCTATCCCCAAGCTTCATGGATCAGTCAGTCTCTCTGAAGTAAGAAAAACCCTTAGTGCCTTCTACCTCAGGCTCTCAAAGAACTTTACAGACAGCAAGGACTGTAGCACCACTGGCATATATAGAATTGTTATTGTTCCCATTTAGCAGATGAGGAAACAGAGGCACAGAGTGCCTAAGCGACTTGCTCAAGGTCACACAGCAAGTCTGGGAACAGAACCCTGGTCTCCTGCCTCCCAGTCCTGTGCTTTCACTACTAGGCCCTGCTGCCTCCCTCCCTTTGTAAAACTACCCAAGCGTCCCTGTAAGAGGCTTTTCTCAATGTTCTAGACACTTTGCTGCTGGTGACATGAGTCATGTTCACCCAGGGATGCAGCATGGACCACTTACCTATTGTACACTGAAAGGAAAGAAGCTATTTCTTACTTCCATCCCCTCTCCTCTTCCCCTACCCTACATCCCAGACTCTCAACCCCCTCCCCCTGACGCTTCCTCCAGCCCCAGATTGTCACAGAGGATATCAGTGACAACCACCCATTAAAAACTACTTTCACTGGGAAAACTGGGAAAATTCAAGGGTGAGGGCAGTGGGCCTTGGAGTTCTTTAAAAGCCCAGACATTTGTCAGAGAAAGCAGCTGCCGTTCCCTTTGAGCTGTAACATCTTCTCATACCACCTGGCCCGCTGATAGATTGCAGAGAATCATGAGAGCTTCCCTCCTGGGATTACAGGCCAGTGATAAATACAACAGTCAGAGGGTTACAGAGAGAACAAGAAGCCCTGTACAATCATCTCACTACATGCCTGGATAATTAAGAGCCAATGTACAAAGCACATCTCAAACACCAAGACAAAAATAGATGCACACTCGTAATGGTGCTTAGCTGCTTTGTGCCACCATCACAGGGGAAGAAAATGCACCCACAGACATGGCCTAGGAAAGAGATAAATATAGGTGAGGGTCTCCATAATCACTGCTGAATAATTATCAAACCTGGGATCTCTGGATTTGAAAGAAGAAGCTGCCTCCATTGTCTGCGCTAGGAGACAGTAGCAGACTTAAGCTTCACAAGTGGTCTAGTGACTGTCCTCAGCTGGCACAAACTGGTGTCACTCTCCTGAAGTCAATGGAGTTGATTTACACCAGCTGAAGATTTGGCCCATGATTTGAACAGTCATAGAAATAACAGTCAGAGGACTTTTCTCTAGACACCCCCACACATCAACAATGCCCACGGTGTTCTAGATCATGTCCAAGAATTTTGGGACAGTACAAACCTATTGGGCCATCCAATCCATCTCTCTGCCAGGGCAGGACTGCCCCCGATGGTGTGTTCTATATGACCCTGTGCAAACTGTAGCAAGTTCTAGGTGAAGGTAAGAGCAGAGTCCTATTGTTTCTCCTCCTGGGTGGTAAACCCCAGCTTTGTGGATATATATATCCATAAAGGGAAGAATATTGTAGAGTATTAAGACCAGTAATAGACTCCAGTGCTGCAGAACAAGAGACATCCCCTGCTGTCCTCATTCACACTCAGCCAGGCAGCACAGACCCACTCCATTGCCGCTCTCACTATGATCACAGGAAAAGCCAGCAGTTGGGAAAGCAGCTGCGAGGGCAGGGGGAAGGGGACTTTGATAAAAGGTATGCATTCAGAATCAAAAGTTACCAACGTTTGCCTTCACAAGGGAGGACGGGGAGAGAGGGAAATGTGATCCTCATTCTCCTCTAGGGATTAAAGGGCTTAGAAAACCCTTTGAGATATGAAGGCAAGGCAGGGAAATGTGGGGAAGTACTGAAGTGAGATCAAAAGGGACGCGTGGCACGTTAAACAGGGCCATCCGCATCCTCCACTGTTAGGACCAGGGGGACATTCCACTCGGGCTTATGGGACTGTGTTGGGCCGAGCCAGCTGTGATGCTTTGCTGCTCCAGTCGGGTTTCCTTGCAGGCTGGAAACAACACACGATGCCATGGAGCGCACAGAGAGAGTAACGGGGTCATCTTGGCTTGAAAACCTGTTAACCTGTTGTTTTGAGGGCCCCACGCTCCCCCTTTATTTCCAGCCATATGGGCTCACCCCTCCAAGTCTCCACTGAAACATCATGCCTATCTGTGCCACTGGGGCCTTGGTCCTGCTCCCATCGGAATAAAAGGGAAAACTCCCACTGACTTCAATGGGGAAGGATTAGGCTTTATATAAACAACCCCCCTCCCGCAGTAACAAGCGCCAAAGCGATGTTCTAGTGCAGAGACAGCGCTTTGCTCCTGGAGGTGCTCTCTGGCAGTCTCCAGCTCCCACAGGTGCCTCTGATGCACTGGTGCACGTGCTTTCCACAAACAACCCTCTCCCCCGGAGAGCATAAGGGCAGTCTGTGGTAAGCCATATTGGAGAGCAGAAAAGTGTCCCATGTACTCACCCCTCCCTTTTTTTTGTGCACGCAACACGGGCCCGGGAAGGAGGGTTGCACTTTCACACCAGCAAGAGCAGAGCTGTCCTTAGCAGAGAAGAGGAGGGGGACAGAGGCACAGCCACCGAGCAACAGCCTCCATTTGAGCTAGCTGGCTCACGGGCCATTCTGCCCCATCTTCCTCTGTCTCCAGGGGCAGCCTGGGAGCAGCCAGTAGACACCGGAGTTTCGGTCTAGCGACAAGTTATGGCTGGTCCCCATCTTTCCAATAACTGCTGTTTAACGGCAGTGGCTGCTGTAATAGCCTTCCTGGTATGACTGATGTCGGGTACCTGAGCCTGCACTGCAGCCTGAAACCCCAGCTTTTGGTATGACCTAGAGCGGCACAGGACCTACGCCTGGGAGACAAAAGGTGCCTCCGCCTGGAGGTGCTAAAGCGCATCCGCTCTAAGGCGAGACAGTCCCTCCCCCCCCCCAACATCTCTGTGCCTTTGAGGGGGAGAGTCACAGTAGACTCCTCCCTCCCTGCGCGTTGGTGTCAGTAAATGCAGGCAGCGGGCTCAGGATTCAGAGATGCTCCCTGATGAGCATGTAGAAAAGGTGCAGCAGTTTCACACAAGTCAGGTACGGCCTTATGAACACTAGTCTCATGTTGCTCCTGCACAGCCCAGCCAGGGCTGCTCTCACTCCTGGATTACATAAAGCCATCTGCTTCCAGATCGCCTGCCCCTCGATAGAGGGACCAGCATGAAGAGCTGTTTCCTGTGATATCGCCATTTAAAACCTCTGTGCTCATAACTGTGCCTGGGGTTCCCAAGCTGCTTGGCGGTGCCAGCAGTGAATCCACAGCCTCCGACGTGCCTGGGGATATTCATTACAGGCTTTTAAACAGCTGGAAGCATTCTTGTCTTTGAATAACAGAGATGTCACTTTCCTCCTTAAGGGTCAAGGCCTCAATTCAGCAAGATATTTAAACACATGCCTAAGCGAAAGGACGAGTCCCACTGAAGTCAATGAGAGATGCTTAAAGTTAGGCATGTGCTTAAGTACCTTGCTGAATTGGGGCACAAACCCTGTAGTCCTTACTTGGGCAGTGAATCAATGAGAGAGTAAAGAACTGAGAACTGCAGGATCTGCCCCATAAAGAAATACCAGCCCTTTGTTTCTTATTCAGTCTCAGCTAAACCTACCTTGTTCTCCTAGTCAGTGACATGACTGAACACGCTGGCCAAGATTCCTTCGAATCAGGGCAGAAAAAGGGAGAAAAGCCCACAGAGCAGAGGGGCTGGACAAGGACAGCTGCCTTCAGATACCAAAGTAGCATCATTTCCTCGGCCTCTGGGAAAATCCCTCACTGCAGCATCCCTCCCCTGGCTCCTACCTCATTGTTTTGCTTGGGGGTAGCCCATTCATGCCAGCTGCTGAGTGAGATGATGAAAGGGCCTTTACTAACACCCTTACTCATCACCCTTTGGAAATTTTCTTGGTGTGGGTCAGGGCCTCCTGCTCTCTGGGAAGTTTTAGATTTCCCCTTCGCTCCGCCATCCTCATTAGTTTTCCATTGGACGAGGTTCCACGTTTAGCCCTTTTGTTTTTGCACAATGACCGTCTCAATGCATAAGAACAACCCCCACCCCACCAAGCTTCCCGCTGAAATAAGTGTTACAGGACAGGGGGTGGGGGGTAATAGGAGCCTGTATAAGAAAAAAGACCCCAAAATCGGGACTGTCCCTATAAAATCAGGATGTCTGGTCACCCTAGCTGGAGGAGCAAGTATCAATGCTGGTCAGGACCCAGCACTGCAATAGCAGGGGAGGCTGCAGGTCAGGACTGAGGTGTATGGGCACCTGTGTGGGAAATTTGTGGCTTTGTGTCATCTTCTCTGTAATTAAGAAATGAGTTCTGGTTTCCCTTCTTCCCAACTAACTAAAGATCCTGCCCTCCTCAGAGTCAGGTCAACTCGCCCTCTGCTGGACAATGCCTACATACGTCTCCAATATTCCTTTTTGTACAAGACATCGCCAGAATTCCCAGAGCATTCCAGATGTGGCCTCAGTTTCCTTATAAAAGGGCTAAATTAGAAGATCCCCACAGCTGTGTTTGCTGGCTCCCCAGACCCTCCTTCTGCTCTGTGTTTTATGGTCTACGAGGATATATTCTCTATTCAGGTTCTTCCACTCCCTCCAACCTTATCACACTGGAGAGAAACATACATCTACCCTCGCTGCTCCTACTCACGCTGAATCTCACAGTGTTGTATGGACTGACCTCTCTCTTTATACCCTCCCTCTCCCTTAGTTTGGCACCATCAGGAGATTTCAACCTCCCATTGCAGGTTCTTTCCTCCAGGCTGTTGGTATGAGAAGCAGATGAACTAGAGCCCCATTACTGATCCATATACATTCCCCACTAGTCACTTCCTTCCCACCCAAACTGCTTCCACCCACCAACCTCGAGCCTCCTTTGGCTGTCCTGGCCAATACTTATTCTTGATTTTATGCCAGCAGTTGTTGACCTCGTAGATTCATCCTACAAGCCTAAAGACCGGGTAAGCCTTGTTGCCTGCTCCTCCCCTCGTCTTGCCAACTGGGTTTTTGGTACTTCCTTAAAAAAAGAAAGAAACCCACAGTTCCAGCCCCCAAAGTTGCTTGTCCTGATTTTCCTCTGGTGACTGCGCCTGCTCCGGACCAGCTTGACTTGTTCTAAGTAAAGAAGAATGTGTCATTTCCACGACTGACCTATTACTAATTACACCATCACTGGGTTATGTGGCTCACGCCACAAAAACATGCCAAGCTCATTTAGCAGATTCCCATTTTAAGGGATGACGATGGTGGGGTGGGGTGTGTGTGGGGGGGAAGAGTTGCTTGATTAAACCATTTGGTAAACTAGGTCATTTGAGGCTAGGCATATTTTAAGCCGCTCTATTTAATTTCACCCTTTCCTCCTCTCACCCTAGTGCTGTGGAGCTAAGACATTGCAAAAGCCCTTTTTTAAGAAGGCACTTGCAAGAGGGAAATTTAGTGATCGTCTCAGTGGGGAGAAGTGAAACAGCAGCAGGGGCTATTTGGTTGGTTGGAGGCGGGCTAAAGCAGTGTCACTTTCTTAATATTGTTTCTTTGAACACCCAGTCCGCAATCATCACTTTCTTCTGGGGGAAATGCCTCCCTTTGGCCCCCACCCCACGTCCTTTGCACATGGGGACAGATGACAATTGCCTCACTGGCCCCTAGCAGCCCAGCAACCAATGCATGATACTGCTTAATGCCTGGAGTTGCAGAATATACCATCTCCTCTGTGTCCTCCTGCCCTGGAGGAGTGCAAGTATGGCTACATAAGGACGGAGCCCCCCACCTTCCTCCTGGGAGTGTTCTCTTCCACTCCTGCTTAGCCACTCCAAACTTGCAGGATTTAGTCCCAGCTTAGCTAGTCCCACTAAACAAGCAGCACTCCTGGTTTCTAGATGGGAGCCCAAGCAAGTCACAGGGGGAAACCCAGCTGACACCACCTCCTAATGCCAGTCTCATCTTTCCCTTTCCCCTTGCAGTCAACAGCAGAACCTCACCTGCCATGCTCTGCAGCGAAAGATCTCATTTCTTCCTTTGCTACCCCCCGCGCCCCTGGAGGGACAGGCCAGATGCCCCCCAAAAAGCTTCCTGAAATTGCAAAGGTTGAAAATTGCTAGTATTCCCCCCCATCCAAAAATGCTCCCTGGATCCCTGTATCCTCATGCCTGCAAGATGCCAGCTGCCCGACACCTTTACATTGCCTGCACATCAGCAGTTCTGCAAAGACAGCCTCTTACAGCATGGGTCAGGCTCAACAAACAGCACCCCCGGCACCTAAAGGAAAGGAGCTGGCCAACAAACCTCGCATGTCCCTGCTCTCCTTCATCCTCCGCACCCTGATTTTCAGCTTCATCTGCCCCTCATGCATGTCCATCCAGAACTGGTTCTCGGAGGGTGTAATCATAACATCCAGAGGCATCCAGGCAGCTGGGCTGCGTCTCACAGAGGCACTGTTTGCCCTAGCAAAACAACAGCTGGCAGGCAAAAAAAAAAAAAGCCCAAACTCGCCCCCCAAATCCAGGGTCCAGCAGGAATTAAAATAAAGGGGGGGGGGAAATGGGGACGAGAGAGACACTAACACCCTTTTCCAGCACTAGAGCTTCTTTTCTATCCTCTCTCTCCCTGCGTGTGTGCGCAACTCCAGCTCCCGCGAGCCTGAATGAGCTCAGCACATGAGCAACAACCCTGCTGATCATAGCTAAGGGGTCAGGCATGCAACCGCATTCCTTACTCAGCACACAGACACGCAGTTTAACTCATAGGCTACACCACTGACACATGCTTCACTCAGCTGCTTAAAGGGGCAACATCCCATTTTTTCCCCCATTGACCTTGCTTGCTCTCCGAAATAATTGCTCCCTGAACGCCTGCAGGGGACGGTCAGCTCCCTGAAGGCAAGAGGAGCTGCAGCAAACAGACCTTTGTTCCATTTGAAATGAGCGTGATTTACTTTGATGAGTTAATAGTTGTACAGTGAGTTGAAGGTAGAAAGCTCTGTACTGTCTATCTAATGCAATTATCCAGGGTCCATCGCCATGGTACCTAAGCACTAACACACATGCTAAGTACAGTGTTTTTATGATTCTGGATGGAGCACAGCAAACCTTTCCCCATCACCCGGTGTTCTCAGTGGTAGACACAACGAGGAGACTGGCTTGTTTCTTTTTAACTCGTTGATGTTCTTTTTCATTGAAACCTGAGAGCAGAAGGTTTTTCTTGAGAAAAGGAACTGGGGGGATGGGAGGAGTAATCTGGCAGACACGTAGGCTGCAGGTGAGGGTTGCTGGGACGCAATAATAAGGGAAGAATGGTCCAGCAGTTAGGGCACTCACCTAGAATTTGGGAGACCTAGGTTTGAGTCCAAGCTCTGCCATGGACTGCCTGTGTGACATTGGGGAAGTCACTTAGTCTCTCTGTGCCTCAGCTCCCCATCTGAAAAATGGGGATAACAGCACAACCCTACTTCACAGGGGCGTTATGGGGATAAACCCAATAAAGATTGGGTGGTGCTCAAATACTGCAGTGAGGTGGGCCATATAAGTACTGTAGAAAGAGCATGGAAAAGGGGTTGATCTGGGATTGGTGGCTACACTGGATTTAAGTAGCGAGTCAGGACACCCTGACTGATTTTGAAGAGGAAGAACAGGAGGTGGGGCTGGAGTTTGAGGATCTGAGTCTTGTTCAGTCTTACCGCACCCCTAACCTCAGCACTTGGTGTAACTGCTTACCACTATACACAGAGTTCTACCTGCTTCCTCTGTCAGAAAACCCTAGGGGTCAGAGAAATCAGCAGGAAAGATTCTAAATGATTCTGTGGGCAGTGTTGTTGTAGCTGTACTGGTCCCAGGATACAAGAGACACCGCTGATGAGGGAATATCTTTTATTGGTGTTAATGAGCCAATTCACCTTGAATGGCCTCTTAAAACATGTGTTAACTGCTTATGCTCAATAATCTGTTCCACCTTGTATTGAGCTGGGACACTGAGTGTTTCCCAGACCTGAAGAAGAGCTTCTGTGGAGCTCAAAAGCCAGATATACACTGTAAACGTTCATTGGTATAACCACACTGCTCCAGATTTTTCACACCCCTGCGCGACAGTTATACCAACCTAATCCCCAGTGTAGACAGTGCAATGTTGACGAGAGAAGCCAGCCTGTTGCCAGAGCTACTGCCTCTCACACAGGTGGATTAAGTACACCGATGGGAGCTCTCCCAGTGGCCCTAATAGCATCTTCACTGAAGTGCTCCAGCAGCACGGCTGCACTGGCGCAGCGTTTTATGTATAGACCTGCTCTGAATGACTTGCCCAGGGTCACACAGTTCTGTGATGGAGCAAGGACTTGAACCCACTCTCCCAAGCCCTACGTTAGTGCTCTAACCATTAGGCCATCTTTACTCTCTCTCCCAAGTGCTTCTTGGTCTCTATACTGAGTGGTGACGCAGGCCATCCACATAAGGGCACCAATGTGGCCCAGTTACAGTGGTAGATTTTGTGACATGGTCACTCGTTCGTTAAGACCTGGATTGAAACCTCAGAACTCACATGGGCCAAACACTCATGAGAAGACAACTTCCAATAACACCCAATCTGCAGGGGAGTCAAACCTGCAGGCTAGATGCAAATGGCTCCAAATCCCATCTGCATTCTTCTAAGGCATTGCCTCTTCTCTGTTTGAGACACGCCTCTCTACGTATACCCTAGTATCTACTGGAGGAGACACATGCATTGCCTAGGCTTCTTTTCAGGTGTAAAATACAGTGAAAAGTTACATACATGAATGGTCTGTTCCCATTCATAATGTGGCTTGATTCATGAACTGTGACCTCATGAGCAGGCCCTCTTCCTCTTTTGGGAGAGAAGTATTCATTCTCCTTCCCTGGCTCCCACAAACCCTTGGACTCTTTAAAATATCTCATCAGTTCCTTAAAGGTTACTTGTTCTGAATTCTTCCCAAACCTCCAGAAAATTGCTCAGGATTAGGCTAGGCAGATGGGACACATTGTATCTTTAAACTCTGAAGATTTACAAGCTGAGAAATGCAAGGCTGAGTTATACATGGGAGACGTCAATGTTTTTCCTTAGAAGTGACATCACGTGAGATGAGGTCACCAGCACTAAATGAACCTCCCTTCCCCCCCACCAGCTCGTGGAGCCAGTGTTTTAATGAGGCTTGTTATTGTGAGTTTTATTATTGTCAGATGCGGGTCAGAGCCTGAGGTTGGATAACATTCAAAGCACATTCAAACCAGGTTGGAAAAAAGGATCAGTGTTCAACCAAAAGCAATGCTTGGGAACCTGGGAAGTTGTTCCCACAACCTGGGTCTCTTCCCAACAAGCACGACATTGACTGGCAAAGAGGATGGGGACAACAGATGCTGTTGCACTTCAGGTGGTACTATTTATGCTACACTTAACGCGGTGATGGGAGAAGTATAAAACATGCTTCCATCATGTATTGTAGATTCATAGTCCTGTCTACATTGCATGGTCCCATCTATGCTGCAACCATGTCGGAGGACAACTCTGCTGCAACCAGTTCCTCCAACACAGTTGCATTTGCAGTATGGATGGGAATCCAATTACACCCAGATGGCAGCACTGGCAAATCCCATTTCCCATGAGATGATCTAATTATGGACTCTATGCAGGAATTACTGCTTGAAATCCTATGGTCTGTCCTATGCTACATGATCATAATTGTCCCTGTGGGTCTTGAAATCTATGAATATATTGTCTTCCTTTGCTACCCTCTAGTAACAGGAGGGACTAACTTCCTCATGGCTGAGAGATCCTAAAGCTAAGTTTTTTGGGGCTGCAGGTTCCTTCAGGAAGAGTTTGGACCTGCTTTTTGGCTCTGCCCAGCACAGCTGGGGCATCTCTGCCTGAGATCTATAATGCAGGATGTTTTAGCAGAGCCCTTCATATGAAAGGTTGGCCCATGCTCTGCATCCCCGCCCACCCTCCTAAAAGACAAATGCGCCCACAGGCAACAGAACCCGTTTTCATGGGAAGCAGTAATTAACCCAATTCCAACTGCAAATTCCTCCCTAGAAATAACTCTAGCTCACCCTCCTCAGAGTAGCTCTACACTGCAGCTGGGAGATGCAAGTAGATAGATATGCGCTACCTCAAGCAGAGCTAGTCTGCTAAAAATAGCAGTGTAAATGGGATAAGATGGGCGGTGGTTGGGGCATCTGTCTACCGCAGCCGGGAAGCATGCTTCCAGCGGCAGTGTTGACATTCCTTTAGAGTTGCCTCTCCCTTGCTCTGCTCCTGAACCTCCACCCCTTTCCTTCACCAGGTGCGGCCCCATTTGGGGGCTAATATGGGGAAGGAAGAGAAATGTTCTCATATTTACCATTCCTTTTAGATCATTCTGCATAGACATGAGAGATGAAAAGAATCCCTCACCCTGAGGAGGCTCTCTCTCGAGGTGGCCACTGCAGGACTGACCCCTCTGGTGTATGGCACAGCAGGTGGTTCCATCTAGTTTTTAGTGGCTCCAGGGATAGGACTTCTTACATACAAGCCTCTCCTGTTTGTTAAATACATAATGGCAAGGGCAGTAATGCAACGTTGGGACAAGGGGGCTCTTCAAGAAGAGAAGGGGGAAAAGATAAAATCAACCATTGACAAAGGAGGTAACATACATTAAAATGATGATCAGAGAGAAAGCATGGTCTTGTAGGTAAGCTGCTGGGACACAGAAGATCCGGGTTCAGGTCCTACCTCTGCTCCAAACTTCCTGTGTGACCTTGGGTAAATCTCTCTGTGCCTCAGTTCCCCCATCTGTAAAATGGGAACAGTGCTTCCTTCTTGCCTCGCTTGTCTATTTAGACTGTAGGTTGCTTGTGGCAGGAACTCTCTCTTCCTAGGTGTGTGCCCACTGCCTACCCCAATTGGGTCACCTCGGTACTCCTGCAGCATACATTGTCATAAATGCTAGTAAGGGTTAGAGTCATCCCGGGTGTAACTCCACTGAAGTCAGCAGCATGATACTTGAGAGGAAACTGGCATGAAGTGTCTGCAATACCAAGGAGCAAAGAGTCTGTCTTCAGCACTTACATACACATGCAAGGATTGGCGATAATCCAACTGGTTAGTGTCCAGCGTTGCCCTCCCCCTTCCATCACAGGGAGCTTATAATCATTGCAATTTCAAACCTTTCACATGGGCCTCAGGAAAAGGGGATGATGGGGGAAGGGAGGGGTACTAGGTTGCTCAAAAGGAAGGAAATCGTAACTGGGCACAGGTTCCTGTCCGCCAGGATCATTTACTGGGAAAAGTTTCCTTCCCCCCCTTTAGCTTTCCAGAAATGAGATATGAAATGACATAGTTTTGCAACTCTTGGCAACTTGTTCTCCCAGTCCCGTCCCGCCCCCCCCATCCTTGTCTCCCCTTTTTTGTCCAATTGTTAAACATGCAGCCGGGGGGGAGGGTAAGCTCCAAGGAATAATTATAGAATCAGGAAAACAAGTCCTCTGACGACAGTGTTACTAAACAGGGATGTTTAGAACATAGGCCAAGAATACAATCAGCTCATACATATGTGACCTGGCTTAACCCATCCTAGCAATGCAGCCACTGCTCCCCCTGGGAAGAAAACAGGCAAAGATATCCCTGGGTTCAAATGCAAGGGTGGGGTGTGATGGGAAGGGGTGAGAGCTTACCAGGATGCTACACCTCAGCCTGGAGAAACCACTCCTTCCTAGCACACAAAAGGGGATTTGGATATTACGCGCCAATCCCCACTCACTTTGCTTTGATAACAAGCGACCACAGCTGGATTTAAGTACCTACCAGAGCAGTGGTTGTGAGGTAGCACAAGGCAGAATCCTCCATGAACACTACCCTCGAAAGGTTCCATTTCCAAACAGCCTGGGCTCACCCAGCAGGCACAGCATTCAGTGCCATTGCATCTCTGCCCTGGCCCAACCTAGGCCGTTTTACAGGATTTTGCTGCCGTTAAGAAAGCAGCTCCTCTGTTATTTTGAAACTGAGAACGGCCATGTGACAGAGTTAGTCAGTCAATGAGGCCACGACTGTAAAACAACAACAACAAAAAAAACCCCTAGTGCCCACAGTTAGGATTCTAAGACCATATTTAGACACAAGCTAGTGATTTGATTCTTTTTCTTTTTTTTACGTGCCAGCTCCCAGCATCTCCTACTGTGTTCAGCTGTTATTCTGGATTCTCTGTCCCTCTGAAAATCAGGTGCTTGGGGAGAAGCAAGAGGAAAAACATACTTCAGCGTTATCGCTCCACCAAACATAGGCATTGTCATAGGACATTTTCCTGCAATATCCTGAATGAAGTTTATTGAATTCGGTTAATACTTTTGGGATCCAGTGCATTAAAAAGACAATTGTATATTTGTTATTGGGATACTATGTATTTCCATAGGAAGGGTAAACTACTGAGATGGAGAGGTACACATATACTGGTTCAAACTAGACTCTCCAGGGACCAGCAGACAAAAAGGGGTTTTAGAGCAATAGTCTAGTTTTAAACAAGCTCAGGACCTTCTTCCTGATTCAGCAAATGGACAGGACCCCCAAGCCACAGAGGACTCCAGCTTTAGCGTAGGACTGGGCCTCTTGAGGCCACATAAGAATGGGTACTTGCTTTGAGCTTGAAGATGTGATGAACTTGTAACCACAAGGAATCATCCTTGGGTGGGGATCTGAAGGACTGTTCCTGCCAGAATCCATGTTAAGATTGGGGTGAATTCTGCTGAGCTTATTAGCATGCATGTAGGTTCTTTAATTGTTTTTAATGAGTTTTATCTGTAATGTTTTTTTACCTTAAGAATAAAGTAGGCTTGCCTAGGAAATGCTGTGTGGAACCTTGAGTGTTGCAATTACACCTTTAACTGACTCAGAACAGACACCAACCAGTGTCCTGGGCAGCCTGGGAAATACACAGTGAAGGGCGGGAACTGGCAGCCTAGAAATAACCCCGTCAGAAGGGAGAGAGCTGCAGGTCTTCACCCAGAAACAGTGGTGAAGCCTGAGCGTACATGCCCTTGCTGGACCACTGAGGGAAAATACTGGTGCAGTTGCCCTGGCCAGTGACACTCCACATCTAGACACCCATGCAGGTATAAGGGGGATCTAAAACTGGCACCCATGTGGGCATCCTAAAGTGGGAGCTAGATGTTCTGTTAAGGTGCCTGATTGAAAGCTAAACTTCTTGCTGTATTGAGTGGCATATTCTTGCTCCCTTTTTTATAGGCAGCTGGAGAGCAGGGTCCTACGGCTGGTGCAAACAAATTAGTTGGGCTAGGGATCCCCCAGTAATTATCCATGAAAAGACCTGCACAGATGTACACAAATGAGGGGGAGGCACATTTCTGAACAGGTTCAGAGGCACTAGTTGGACTTGAAACGGGGCTGCATGGGTGAAAGAGAGGGCAGAATTTGGCCCAGTAACTGTAAATGACTTGGACAGCAAACATACTCTATGGTAATTGCACCGTGGGGTATTAAATCATCAGGACTAGGCTTAATGTGTTAGCATGTGGCCATGTATTTTCAGGTCCATATACTAAGTGCTGACCCTATTCGTACCAGAGCAGAAAGGGCCACTGCCCTGACTGAGCAGCATTATAATATAATATAATTTATAATAGTAGCATTCTCCTACTGCTGGAAAAAGGAAATACAGTCCCTGTGGAGGAGGTGCAGGGATATCTGTTGTGATTCCTGAAGAAGCACAACAGTAGCTAGTTACACAAGGACATTTCAGCAGAGGAAATAAAGATATTTACAGAAGCTACCCTGGAACAAGGTGACCTCTCTATCCACTTAGCACAGTGCTGGCAGATTTCCATTCAGCCAAACTGTTCACACTTCCCCCTTCAAGGCGGATGAGACAATAATAAATATTGGGCAAAGTTATTCCGTGTCCAGAGCATTTCATTAAATAAACCAGCAGAGCCCTGTGGGCTCCTGACAACTCCTAATGTTGTCTTTTCTCTGGCAGCTCCCTAGTGCTGCATCTACAGATTCTTGGATAGGATACATCCCACTTCTCCCAGACAACACCATGCTCCATGACCTCCTGCAACAGCAATGGGAACAACTAAAAGAGCTCAGAGAAAACTCTTGTGAGCTCAGGACAGAAAGTATTCCCTGCAGTAGACTCTAAGCTGTGGAACTCCCTGCCACTAGATATCAGGCAGTGAGTCTCAGCACCAACAGAGCTAAGAGCCAGACATGCCTTCCAGAGCAGTCTTTCACTCACTCACCAGACAATCTGCAAATCTAACTGGGTAACATTTAAAAATTTGATGAAAATCTGATATTTTGAGAAAGAGTTTGGGGGAAAAAATATCCCCGCCCCTTTTCTTTGACCAACAACCTTGGTCAGAACTTTTCTAGTTTCTCTGCAATTTCTTACTTGGAAAAAATACAAATTGGAAAATCTTTTTCCTTACAAATCCCATCACCACTTATTTTTGACCAGTCCCTTCTGCAATGAAAAACGCAGGATGACCTCGCTCCAAGTGGGGAGAGCAACGATAAGAGCAGGGTGCACAGCCATCAGGGAGAACTGTACTTGTCTAAATACACCTCACTACTTGGAATGGGTGCCTGCCAAGGGCCAGGTTCACCACTGCCTTGCACCTTGGGTGTGATTTCCATCAGTGCAGAAGGGGCATAGAATACTACTAAGTCAGAACGTAATGTGTTGCATTCCACTTCGCACTGGTGTACACAGCACCACAAGGGGCAGGTCAATGCTGAACTGATTTCAGTGGAGGTACGCTCTGTGACAAAGTTCCTCCTCTATCTTGGTGGGTCCTGTGCTTATTGGCGGATTTTCTTGCCTCAGAGATGCACCATGTGGGTTGGGGAACAGCCCAGAGACCTTCCCCTCTGGAAGAACCCACAGTCCAGGTCAATTGGGAGGTTTGGGGGGAAACCCAGGCCCACCCTCTACTCTGGGTTCCAGCCCAGGGCCCTGTAGACTGCAGCCATCTATAGTGCCTCCTGTAACAGCTGCATGACAACTACAACTCCCTGGGCTACTTCCCCATGGCCTCCTCCAACACCTTCCTTATTCTCACCACAGGACCTTCCTCCTAGTATCCGATAACACTTGTGCTCCTCAGTCCTCCAGCAGCACACCCACACCCTCTCAGCTCCTTGTGCCTCTTACTCCCAGCTCCTCACACTCACACCACAAACTGAAGTGAGCTCCTTTTTAAAACCCAGGTGCCCTGATTAGCCTGCCTTAATTGATTCTAGCAGCTTCTCCTTAATTGGCTCCAGGTGCCCTAATTAGCCTGCCTGCCTTAACTGGTTCTAGCAGGTTCCTGATTACTCTAGTGCAGCCCCTGCTCTGGTCACTCAGGGAACAGAAAACTACTCATCCAGTGACCAGTATATTTGCCCTCTACCAGACTCCTGTACCCCACTGGTCTGGGTCTGTCACAGCTCATTTACACCAGCTACGGATCTGGCCCAGTGTGCTTAAACGGACAGTTTGGTAAAAGGGGGGTGCCCACTGAGTGGTCTGAACAATCTCTTTGTTTTCCTCGAGCACAGACTGTACAGTCTCTTCCCTACGGAAAATAACAGTATGGCTCTGCCCTGGAGCATCATTGCTAAGCTACGGCGCGAGGCAGAGTGAACAAGGCTGAGAAAAGATACCGTGGAACTCGTATGGAGTTTGTAGACTTCGGGTCACTGGCCTTAGCTCCACCTTCAGAGAGCAGACGAGGAGTCCTGGTCAGCCCGTCCCTATTATTATTATTTAACATCTGTATGTGATGTAATAGATTAGCTCTTTGGGGCCAGGATTATCTTTTGGTTCTGTGTCTGAACAGCGCCTAGCACGATGGGGTCCTGGTCCATTCCTGGGTCTCCTAGGCACTACAAAAATAATAATAGGAATCCATGGTCCCCAACAGAGACAATACTGAAGGGTTCCCAAACACTTTGCAGACCAAATCTATAGAAATGTCACGTACCACCGGGATGCAGCTGCCATGGAATGCTGCAGCCAAGCAATTTCAGCAGCCAAGCAGCACTACAATAATTTAGAACAAGAAACTTTTGGGGGGGGGGGGGGAGAAGGCTGGCAGAATGGAGTTACCGGAGTTGGAATTTGTCCATGAAATCAGATTTTAAAATCTCACTTTTTGTGACAAATTGCCATGGGACCTTTAGTGACCACAAATGGCTCCCAGTCGTACAATGTCCTCCAGCACTATCCTGGAGCACTCTTTGGATAATGACACAGAGCAGAGAGTGCCACCTACAAAATCAATCTGGATTTACCTTGGAGATCTTCCATCCATATGCCAACAAGCCTGATCCTTGCTCAGCTTGGAGATCTGATATCATCACATGATCCTAGGTGGCACAGCTGCAGGTTACCCCTGCTACAGAGGACACTTTATAGCAAGACACTTCAGTCCCCTGGACAGTGACCTGACAAAGGGAACTGCCTGGGGAAACTGAGAAAGCACTCAGGGGGTATGGCACAGACTAGACACTGTGCACACTTGGGCTCTAAGAATAAAAAAAGCCTCAGGATGCTATGCCTAGACACTGCCAAACCAGATCGGACCAATAAGGCCCCAACTAGTCTGGAATCCTGGCTCTCTTGGTGGCAAATACCAAACACTTCAGAGGAAAGTGCTAGAATGTCCACAATGGACAATGATGGAATAACCTGCCCAGACGGCACTTTCCTTCTCAGCCCCCACCCCCCATTAGTTAATTTCTGGTTTATGACTTGAAGCAGGAGGTTTATATTTTTTATCCTATCTAATGTCAGTGTGGATGCTCTCAGCCACAGAAGTGCCCTGACCCTGGTTTTCAATCCTGCTAGGCACTTAACTTCAACCATACCTATCACAGTTGCCTAAGTTCTGTGTGAAAAAGTGTATTTTTACATAAGAACATAATGATTTTTCTGTTTTAAACTTGCTGCCTTTCAAATTCATTGGCTGCATCCTTCTTCTTGTTCTATGAGAAAGGGTAAATAGACGCGCCTGATTTCCCATCTCTACCCCACTGGTTATTCTGACGCCTCCAGTATGTCCCTTAACCATCTCCCCTCTAAACTACACAGTTCCAGTCTCTTCTCACTCGGCAGCCTTTCCCCATCTCTGGCACCTGCTTCTGAACTCCTATCCTGGTCTTGGTTTTTTTGAAACAGGGTGACCAGCCCTGAACACTATATGCCAACCAAGGGCATCCCATTGATTTATATAAACAGCACCAGGGCCTGTGCTACCATTAAGGCAAACTAGGCAGTTGCCTAGGGTGCCAAGATTTGGGGGGGGGGCGCGTCAAAAAGCGGTGCCCCCAATTTTTTTTACAGCATTCCTAGATTGTTTGGTGCCGCAAGCCTGGGAGGGGAGGAGAATTAGAGCAGGGGCAGCGTGCTCAGGGAGGAGGCAGAACAGCGGTGAGCTGGGGTGGGGAGCTGCCACATGGCTCCAGGGGGGGGGGGGGGGGGGGGGGGGGCGCCTGGGGGGGGGGGGGCAGCGGCCGGGGGGGGGAAGGGGGGGCAAGGTGGAAGTTTTGCCTAGGGCCAAAAACTTCCTTGCACCGGCCCTGAACAGCACGATAATAATTTCAGTATATTAGTCCCGAGCACATCTTCAGCTAGTCTAACGGCTCATTTGCCTTTTTGCCCATCCACACCAACTAAGCTGAGGTTTTCGTGGAGCTGTTCACACTGACACACAGCTCATTCCCCCTGAGTGTGTACGGTTAACGCAGAATGCAGCAAACGGATGGGCAGTTCAAACTCCCTTTTATCCATCACTAGTGAATTTCATCTGCCAGCACATTGTCCATTCACCTAGCTTAGCTGGATCCCTCTCAGGGTGGATAAAAATCAATGACTTTAAAAAAAATAATAAAAAAATTGGATTTTTTTTATTTAAATGGGATGTTTTTGATAAAATGCTTTTTGAGGGGGAAAAAACCTATCTAAAGATAGTTTAATTAAGATACAGTATAGTCAAAGATCTCTCATCATGGAATAGGGATTATAAATTCTAATTCTATAGTATGAGACAATATATTCATGCAATGTTTAAGAAAAGTTTTGTAAATGAGTTCCAGTAGTTCATAGATTAGGGAGCAAATCTTATAAAGTTCCAGGGGCTTCTGTATAGATTATTCAGGTTAATCTTTCTATCTACCCACTGGGACTCAGTGCTCAGTCTAGAAGATACCATCAGAGATGCTTAGTTTTGCAGTTCTCAAATCGTGGATTTGTGTCTCCAGAGATAATGCTTGTTAACAGCAAAAATGTTTTTAAATACATAAATAAATAATATCTAGAGGTGAGAAATAACAGACCTCAACCCTATTGTCCCTCTGCAAATTTGTGTACACAGAGTCAATCCCTTACGTCTCTCTAAAAGTGCAGTTTCAAAAAGTTCAGTGAATATAGGGTTACCATATTTTGTGCCTCCCAAAGGAGGACACTCCACAGGGCCCCGGCCCCGCCCCAACTCCGCCCCTTCCCCCAAAGTCTCCGCCCCCTCCCCTGCTTCCCGCGAACATTTGATTCGCGGGAAGCCTGAAGCAGGTAAGGAGGAGTGTGGGGGGAGGAGGCGCGGCCCAGGCTGGCCCCGGGCCCGGCCGACCACCCCCGGCCCGCCCAGCACTGCGGTCCCCGTCCCCCGGGTCCCCGGCACCGCTGGCCGTCCCCCGAGCCCCCGGCCCGGCCCCGCCGGCCGAGCCCCTGGCCCGGCACCCCCGGCCCGGCCCTGCTCTGCAAGGCCGGCCCGGCATGTCCCGATTTTCCCGGACATGTCCGGCTTTTTGGGCTTTCCCCCCGGACGGGGATTTGGAGCCCAAAAAGCCGGACATGTCGGGGAAAATCCGGACGTATGGTAACCCTAGTGAATAGAAGATTGTTGGGAGTGGAATAGATCTGGACAAGGAGAAAAAGTCTGGAGATAAATGTGAGAAGGGAGGGACAGGCAGTAGAAACAAAAGTGAAACTGTTTGAGCAGCATATTCCAGAAGTCTTGAGGTCTTTCTGAGTGTAGCCTTCATTGATTTGAGATTTACCATATTATTCTCTCACTAGAAGGGAAAACCTGTAGTGGCAGCAGGCCGTAAAAGAGACCCAGTTTGGGAATCAGAACCATTCAAGAAATATATGCTTGCTGATGCTATTTTAAAGAAATTCACACTGGTAAAAGTCACTTAAGTACGTGGATTCAGAGGCTTTTGAAGTGATAATCTCACTTTTAGCAGCAGCAGCTTCTTCTGCCGGTGTAGAAAGAATATTTTCTTCCTTTGCACTAATTCATTCCAAATTAAGAAATCGTTTGGAACCTGAAAAAGCAGGAAAGCTTGTTCTTCTTTTCCAGATTATGAACGAACAGGAAAATGAAGGTGAAGACGACGGAGTAGCTGCAGAAGCCAATCTTTTAAGTTTCTCATGTTGACCTGGCTGACAGTTGATTTAATGTTTGTTTTCTAAAAATATTTCATTTAACTATTTTAGTTAAAAACAATTTTAACAAAAACAAACCTGATTTTAAAAATTTGAATGTTTAACTAAATTCAAAAATTCATATGCTTGTTTTGTTAAAATATTATGTGTTTGCTGTTGAAGAAAAAAATCCAGAATACTTAATGTTGTTGTTTTAGTTAAATAAAACAATTTAAATGTCTGTCTGGTGATGTTCTCCTCCTAATACAGCATGGCAAGAAAATCCTCCAAATATTAATGATTAACTTGTTGAATTGGAGATAGTTCACCTCCCAATGACTTCATAAATCTCTGCTTCAATTACCTTTGGTAAATGAAATAACCAATCATTCATTTTCTGATAGAGCTGTAAAACTAATCTGAAAAGTTTTCAAAATGCATCACTTAAAAATGTATAGTGTGTACCTTCTAAAAATGAAACCTACATCTATCTCTGAGTTGTGAAGAATATGTATTAAAGTTATAACAACCAACAAGAATGCACTTATGTAGAAAACCATGATTAAATCGAGTCTTCCCGACTAGTGATTTAAATCAAATCCACGCTGGTCCTTCTGGAGTTCTTCAGTCCTCTCTAGTCTTGACTATCCTACACAATTGTGTGCTTTCTGCAAATGTTGCCAAACCTGCTCTGTTCATCCCATTTTTCAGATCGCCGATGAGCATATGAAGCACCATCACAACCTTGAGACCACTCCACCATGGCAGAAGGTTAACAGTGTGATGATTGGCCCTTCATTCCTATATTGCTTCCTGCCTCTCAGCCAGCTGCTAGTCCAGGACAGAACTTCAGCTCTCACCCCATGGCTACTTAGCTTCCTTAATAGCCTCTTGGGAGGGGCTTCATCAAAAAGGCCTTTGGAAAGTCCCAATGAATCATCCTGACTATTTCTCTCACATCCACTATGGCATTGACACCTACTCAACAAAAAGAGAGCCCGGACCGCTTGTTTTACACCAAGCTGGCGGGCAGACTCCTGATGAGCACACTGGCTAAAAAGGGAACAATTAAATAGACCAACCCCAATATTGGCAGCTAGCTTGTCAAACCAGCATGAGATGCTCTTAACATGCCACGTGGACGCCTGCAGCCTTCCCCTAATATTTATATTCTGGCAGGAAGCAAATGAGAGGGCGAGTCGACATTTAAGCTGCTTCTGTGGAAGATGCAGGCTTGCTCCTGTACCATCGGGCTGCACATGGCCTGGGCCCCTCGCCAGCTCTGTCAGGGCCAATCTGCTTGCCAAAGGGGAGGGAGAGGGGAGATTTCTCACCGCTGATATTGTTACATTCTTTCCGAATCCTGGGAGTAAACAGATGCTCCAAATTTAGAAAGAACAGGACTGGAAAATTTTAAAACATTCCTTGAAGACCTGGGACAAACTGAGGGAGTTGGGGACTGGGGATGATCTCACATGTACATCCGAGCCAGATGAAAAGCTCATGACTGGAGTTCAGAAAGCAAGTGAGGGGCCTGTTTCAGGTTAGTGCACAAGATGGGAAAGAACAGTTTCCGTCCCCCCCCCCCCCAATCTAACCCCTCTAATCCTAGAGGGTCCCAGTTCTACCTGGTCTACCATGGCAGAGGGCCCTGGGGACAGCCATCACTCCATACCCCTAGTGCAGGCAGGCAAAGACACCATTTGAATGGGCACAGAGTCAGTCCCCTTTGCTTAACGCTGGCACCAATTATGGCTTATTGTGGTTATAAGGGTTTGTACCAGCACATACATCAGCAGCTGGAAGTAGGACAACCCCTCAGCATAGACAAAGCCTAGATTCTTCTTCATAGGCTCCAACCACCTGCCCAAAATTAAAAATCATGGCTCTGCCCCAGTGCCGTAACAAGGGCGAGTCAAGTGAGGCACTTGCCTTGGGCGCGCAAAGCTGAGGGCGGGCAGAAAGAGACAAATTAAGTTTTTTAATTCTTATTATTTTATGAAAAATTATAATCACATAATATGCACATTGGGTCATGACAAATGTACAATGTAAATGGAAAATAAATAGAATACACCCTACAGTAATTATAAGCATTGGTTCTCAAACTGGGGGTCGCAACCCGGTTATGTGGGGGGTAGCGAGCCCCAACCCCGGTGCGTGGCTGCAAGTTGCGAGCCCCAACCGCTGTGCCGGGCTGTGAGCCCTGACTGCGACGCATGGCTGCGAGCCCCGACCCCCGTGTGGAGCTGTGGGACTACGAGCCCCGACCCTTGCGCCGGGCTGTGAGCCCCGACCCCTGTGTGGAACTGCGGGACTACGAGCCCCGACCCTTGCGCCGGACTGTGAGCCCTGACTGCGACGCATGGCTGCGAGCCCCGACCCCCGTGTGGAGCTGTGGGACTACGAGCCCCGACCCTTGCGCCGGGCTGCGAGCCCTGACCCCGACCCCCACAGTTTATGATGCACATCTTATATATATTAGTTGATTTTGTACACGGATCTTATGATTAAAATAAATAAACGTTCTATTATCATTATTATTCTTATTTATGTTTTTTTTTTTTTACACAAAGTAACTACTATGAAATTATATGGGGGGGGGGGGAGGGCGCAATTTTATATTCTTGCCTCGGACGCAAAAATAGCTAGTTACGGCTCTGCTCCGCCCCAGCTGGTTTCCCTCTTCTACCCTACAGGGGCAAGGCTCTAGTCATCGCATGTACATTTAGAGTAACTTCACTGACTCCACGATCTGTAAAGCACCAGTGGCTGTTCTCTCTTTTGCACCTAGTGTAAACCACAGAGGTACAGCTCGCTTTGTACGCAGCATGTCCATGGCTAGGGGTTTACGCTGGTGCAGCAGCTTCGGTGTAAATCCATAAGGTCCCCTTTACGTGGTAACTGGGAAGGGGTCACCGTGTTGCCCATCTGGCTGTGCACCTGCCTTATTAGTCAGGCGAGTGGCTTCAGATTTGATTTTCAGGGGGATGTCCGAGGCCAGCTAGGAACAAAGCTCTTAGCTCCGGGGTTTGGGGAAGGGGAGGGGCTATAACAAACCGGAACAGGCTGTATGGCAGCATGGGCCCAGGCATGCAAAGTGCCATGCAGATGCAACCAGCAGGGGAAGCTTCCCAAGCACTGGGCTGCGGATGCAAATTGTAAAATGGGAGCACACTGACATGGGAGCCTGCCAGAGACTCCCTTAGTCCCACCCATCCTTCTCAGGTGAACACAAAGGGAGGAGAAGAGCATGTGACACACCATGTTGGCTCAGCCCCAAATAATACCCTGGCTGATGTCAAGTCCTCCAATACAAGAGCCTGCAGGCAGAGGCCATCAAGAGTTGCTGTTGAACAAACAAACAAACAAACAGCCATCAATAAAAAACAAAGAGGGAGTTTGCAAAAAAGCAAGAGTTTGTGCTGAACTAAATAGAGGTTAAAGAACAGTCAGGCTCCTGCTGGAATAGCACAGTTCGGAGAGGAGGAAAAGGGGGCATTACGTAATGCAGGAAAAATGCTGGCTCCATTCAGTTTTCCACCACTTCATGTGATGTCAGGAAAACCATATAAATCAACAGGCTTTCTGCTCCCATGGATGGAGGGCAGCAAGCAGCACTATTTATACTTAAAAAAAAAAGAAAGAAAGAAAGCAACAGGGAGATGATTTCCAAGACTGGGAATAATGGACTCTAAGGTTCCACCCCCCCAGCCTCTTTGGAATCATCATGCCTTCTGGTTTGTTAACTCTTTAGGAGCTCCCACCCTCTATCCCATCACCCCCTCTTCCTTTCAGGCCTATCTGCGGCTGCTGCTTTCACGCACAGCATGGCACTCCTATGCAAAAGACTGGTGCTGAGGAGTCGTGGGATAATAAGAAGAGGGCAGGGCTCCGAATTTACATAGCATGGGTAAACTGTATGTCTCCACTGCAATAAAACGCCTGCCACCCCTGGCCCAGGTCAGTTGACTTGGAATCACAGGGCTCAGGTGGAGGAACTACAGAATGTTCAGGGTTGGGGTGGAGCCCGGGGTCTAAGACTCATGAGGAGGGAGGCTCTCAGAGCTCGGGCGCCATCCCATCCCAGACATCTACACTGCAATTTTTAGCCCTTGAGCCTAAGCCGTGCAAGCCCAAGTCACCTAACCTAGGTTCCGAAACTTGGTGCCGTGGGTTTTTGATGGCACTGTAAACATACTCCCAGGCACAGAGAGGGGAAATGACTCACCCAAAGCATCACAATGAGGAACAGAAGCCAGGCATCTCCAACCTTGCTCAAGCTACTAGACCATGCTGGGAAAACAAAAGGCCTTTGTCTAGAATGGGGGAATTCCTCTCTGACCAGGACACTACTGCAAGTTTCATTAGCCACCATGTTTCACTAGCATCAGCCACAGGGAAATTCCAGCCTGATACTGCTGCCAGTGGGAGTAAATCATTGGTGGGAGAACAGGACACAAAGATTTTAGTCCTTATCAAGAATTGCTCTCGATACACCTTCCCCATGGAGGTCACAAGTGCAATGAGTTTAGCGGTCTCATCTGTGCCTCTTAAACCAGAAAATACACCAGATGCAATTTGACTTAGGTTTTCTGTTTCACCTCAGCAGTCCTGAGCCTGTAAGATTGCACGGGGTGGAGGCCTTGTCTACACTGAGGATTTACCCTGCCTTCAGTCTCCAGCGTAGCCGCACCGGTACAAACTCCTAAAGCAGACGGACAAAGCTGCCATTTGTACTGGTGGAGCCAACCCCTGCTTGAAGCCAGGGCAAGCAGCACTAGGGACTTATACCCATGCAGCTATGCTGGGTCCAGCCACCAATCACCAACACCCACAGTGCAGACAAGGCCTCAGCACAGACTGAAGCGTCATTCTTTGGGAACGGAGGCCCAAAGCTCCCATCATTTCCAAAAAGCAGTGGGAGAAAACGCACCATTACGCTCCAAGGGGATGCAGGAGAACACCCTGGCATGATGCAGGCGTTAATACGTCACATACAGAAAGGGACCAAAGCTGAGATTGGTGTGAGTGTGTGTGTGTGTGGGGGGGGGGGGGGGGAATTGGTTTTTAAATATCAGAATTTGTAGTTTTGATCTAAATGCAAAGGATAAGTCAGAGCATCTGGGTGAGTCTTCCCCACTGGGGTCCTGCGGCTGGGAGTTAGGTTGGGTTCCCCTGCATTTGACCAAATGCCTGGTATGATATTAGCTTTCTTGCTTCCATTTTAAACAACGATTTCACCTGCCTTAGAAGAGCAGCGGTGGCAGCTTTGATAAACAGATGGAAAGGTCTGGCTAAGGTCACGGAGCTTCTGTCAGTGCCAACGCGTGCTCGGTTTAGCCAGCATTATATAACGGCTCAGAGCCACACTCTGAAACACAGCAGATACCCCCTCTGCACCCAAGCACAACGTGCTACTGAGCGGCCCTGGGAAAGGGGGACTATTTCTTCTTTCACCCAGCAGCGGAAAAATACTGCAGCCCCTAAGCTACAATCACAGCACTGGCAATCTCTGGGCCCTTTTTGACTTTGACTGGGAGTGCTGCTGAGCAGGTCCACAAGCCACCATTTTACAAGAGTGACTAGTGATTTTGGGTCCCTTTGTTCAGACACCTTAGAGGGGCCCAATTTCCAGGAAGTGCAGAGCATCCACCCTCTGAAAACCAGGCCCCTTTAAAAAGGTGTTTCGCCTGCCCCAGAATCACGAGTCACTTTGGAAAATCTTGGCCCATGTTTTTTATCCCTCTGCAAAGACCCATGCACGCAATGGCATTAGACAACAAGAAGCCAGGACCAAGAACACTGGTTACAAGAAGCAATCAGAGGATGCTTTCATTATTCTCTCCCACCCTCCCCCTTCAGCCTATTCAGTCTCTCTGGAGTTCTTCTTTTGCAGTTTCTTGAAGGCAGGTGTTTTGGCAAGTGAGATTGGCTGGTCACAGATAGGTCATTATTATTATTATTATTATTAATAATATTATAGTACTGCCAAGTGGCCACAACTAGGATGAGGACCCCACTGTGCTAAGCACTGTAGAGAGACCCAGTAAGACACAATCCTTGTCCTAACAAGCTTCCAATCCAAACAGTCAAGACAGGATGACTAGCCCCATTTTACAGATGGAGGCAGAGGATGAAGTGACTTGTCCACGGTCAAACACAGGACGTGTGTGGCGGAACTGAAACAGAATTCCTGAGTCCAAGTCCAGTACCTTAGCAACGAGGCCAGCCTTTGCAGGAAGAGGTTCAGCCTAAAACCTCTAGGAGCAGACATCCCAAAACTTTCACTGAGAACGAGCAAAAGAATGTGGACAAAGGGTTAGTCATGGGCAGCAAAGCATGCCCTTAAGACACTTCCACTGGAGAGACTAACAGCTTGTATCCAATTTCACTCGTTTGAGTGTAAATCCAGAGTACAACCACTGAAGTCAGCGGGGTTATTTTGGCTTGACGCTGGCATAAGCAAGATGAGAAACTGGCTCCAAATCTCCATTGGAGACTGCATTCCTGAGCAAATCCCCAAACCTTATATACAAGCAGGGAAGAGGGCTTCATTCTAGTCTCCTTTACGCCAGATTTGCAAGTGGGTGATACCACTACTTTTGGTGAAGTGCCTTGCCATTGGGGTGAGATCAGCATCAGTCCCAGCACGCACGTCCCCCTCAGACCTCCAAAGCGCTGCTAACGTGCGTCTAAAATAACTGGCTGCTGCCCACATTACAGGATGGAGAAAACTGCATGGGTGTGCGCGCGCGCTCAGGCCCCCCACCTCCCGAATGTTTTCAGCAGTATTTTTGAGTCACAATTTCCATATAAAACTCAGCAGCCATGACCCAGTGTTCTACATTTTGGTTCCTTTTTTCCACACATTAGTGGTCTGCGCTTCCCATTAGCGAACCGGCAGGCTCCAGGGTGTGCAGCTCACAATGCCACAGCAAACGGAGTGTGAGAGGCTTTGCCAAAACCTCAGCAAGGCAATTACCAGCCACTTCTGGGAACACATTCTTCCCCCCCACCCCCACCGGCTGTAATTTTTCTTCCAGGGTTTCTTGTACACAGCTATTGTGTTGGAGCTGGAAATGCAGAGGGCTAGACTTGGCCCATGCTACCGAACAGACCTATCGCAGCTCAGAACCTAATGCTCGCTGTCAATGAGTGGGGGGAGTTTTAATTTATAGACAGCGTGGGCAAAAGGAGCAGCTGTAGTAAGGGGGAAAAAAGAGAGACACACACAAGTAATTGGCACTGGAGGGAGGGTGAGGGAACAGGCCAGCTTTAGGATTCACAAACAAGACCCAGGATAACGGAAGCGGCCCATCAGCACAAGGTTTAATTTTATTCCCATTATTTCTTTGCTCCATTCTCCCAGCCAACCAAGCAGTCACTCACAGAGGTTATGTCTGCGCTGGAGCGAAAGGTGTACATTTCCAGCTTGGGCAGAGATACCCGTGCTCGTGCTGGACAGAACTACTGTGCTAAAAATAACAGTGTAGCCACGGCTGCACGGGCTAACGGTCCTGGCGCTAATCCCGTCTGACACCCTAGGGATGTACGCAGGGCAACTAGCCCTTCCCGCCGCTCATGTGGCCACAGTTACGCTGTGCTCTTTTTAGTGCGCTAGCTGGATCAGAGTGAGTGCTGGCATATCTCCTCAAGCTGGAAATGATACCTGCCAGTGCCAATGGACCCATAGCGTGTGGCACCAGAGAGGGGAAAAAAAGGGAGGTAACAGGTAGTTCTGTGTACAGGAAAAAAGGGGAGACCCATAAAAGTCCAAAATACTGTACTATAGTTGAGAAGACGCAACGTGAGCTCTGCCAACGGGACAGCAAAGGGTACTGTGAGAAGTACTCTGCCCCCCAGCTAGCAATTCCCCGCAGTCCAAAGGCACCTGTACAGCACAGGAGAGTTCAGATTTTGTATTGCACCTTATGGAACCTGTGAGCTAAAGAGAGGAGAAGCGCCCATTAGCACAGCTCCTCAGAGGGGCTTAGACACCCAACTCCTATTATTTGCAATGGGAGTTAGGCTCCTAGACACCTTTGAGGCTCTGTGCCACTGTGACCAACCTGGGCATGAAATCCAGCATGATGGGGGTGACTCTCACCTTTCTGCTCTGATGTGGGTTGCTCATTGCCTAGCCAGTGGCATGCAAATCACTACACATCTGGGAATGGGGCAGCATTAGCAATAATTACTGCTCCACACCTGGAGCTGGGTCTCTGCTCTGGAGGGAGGGCTTGGACGAGTTTGCCAGCTAAATGCACTGGAACTTCCTCTTCTTCGACCTGGGGAAAGCAAAAGCGTTGCTGGTGCATTAGGGGTCATGGCAAGGAGGATGCTCCTGACACATCCCCACTGACTGAGCTGGCTCCTGCAGAGGTTGGTAAAGAGGATTCTTTTCCCCTCGCTGTGCAATTTATGCGGGGCTCTGCACTTACTGACACCACAGTGACCTTGGAGCGGCAGAACAGGCCCTGCCGACCACAAGCCTGGATTACTGCTATCTCCTCTCAACCAGGCTTCACTGCACTGGTGGATTGTTCAAGAGGCAGCAGTATGCTTGCTTGTTGGCCTGAGGTCCTCTTTCATATCACTCCCACCCTATGCCCTACTACACTGGCTACCTCTGAAGTGATGAGGGGGATTTTAAAGGTGGCTTTGCTGGTTTTTAAAGCCCTGGGTACAGTCAAAGCCTTCTCCTTGAGTCTTTCTTCTGCATACGACAGTAGTACCTTGAGGGCCCAATTAAAATCAAGGCCCCCTTGTGCTAGGCACTGTACAAACACAGCCCCATGGATCTCAGAGCAGTTCAGATTACTAAGGTCATATATTCGCCAGAGACGTGTCCTTTGTGACAAAAGCCTGTGGCTGCTATGTTGTTTCCACAACTAGATGCAGCCTTTGTACCTGGCCAGCATGGAACTGAGCCAGGCTCTTCCATAGGTGCTAACAAATTTCATCCCCATTGCACAGAGGCCAAACTGAACCACAGTTGTTGCCAAAAAAACACAGCATGCCACTGGCAGAGTAGGGAAGAGAAGCCAGGGGTCCCTTGCTTTAACTCCCAGAGCGTGACCTTGAAGGAGCCAGTGCTATGGTGGCACCTACCAGCATTAACACAGCTTGAGTTGCTGCATGTGTCTACATGTGTCTTGCATCCAAGGGCAGGAGCAGGCTGCCTGAGTCCTATGCAGCAAAGAATGCACAGGATGGCTACGTGATGGGAAACAAGCCAGGCAGCCCTGCCTTCCTAGCTGCCAGAATGAACAGGCGCTTTCACCCTCTTGACACCCGCTCACCAGCTCTTTGTCCTGCCAGAGAGAGAGTTTCATTCATTCATTCCCTACCCTGCTTTTCGTGAGCTTTGTCCCAGCACCGGGAAAGCAACGCTTGCTCTGCAGCAAGGCTATAATTAGAACATCATGCTCACTTGCTCTCATGTGCTCCGTCTTCTTGGATAACACCCAGGGGACCCCGATTCATTCCAGCGATAATTCCTCCACCCCCCACTCCTCCTTTTCTGAATGAAGAATCCTTCCCCTCCCCGGGTTTTTTTTAAACAGGCGCGAGAATGAGTGCAGCTCTGGTCATTCATTCACTTTTTAAATATTAAGCAGCATGGGGTGGATGATTTAATCTGGGAGAGGGTAACTGGATACTTTCAACAACCTTTCTGCCCTCTCCACCCACATCCTCCCATCCATGCTCCCCCCTCAGCAAAGCTATTCCGTTACACAACGGCTCTGCTGGCTGCTCCTACAGTGGGACTGGCTCCAAGTAAGAGACAGAACACGTCCCCTAAAAACACCAGCAGCTAGAAGGTACAAGAGGAAAAAGAGCCAGAAGAGCAAGCAAACCCCAACCCCTGCAGCTGCCCTGATGTCCAGAAGCCTCCCGCTTCTTCCTGGGGGAGCTTGGATGGAGCGGTTTTGTGTTGATGGACAACACTGCCCTCTACTGGGGGGAACACATGGAACAGACACCAATGTTTAATCAATGAGTTTCCTTTACTGACTGAGCTTGGGGAGCTGTTCCATGAGCTCAATAGACAACAGCCAGGCAGACTAACCCTCACATAGTCTAGAGAAAGACTGTATCATCCCTGTCTGCGTGTGTCCAGGAAACATGACAGGCTGCCATGCTGCCCTTCCACAGGGAACAATAGCACCAGCCTATGGGCTGGATGTGCTGTGCACCCCCCGCCCCAAAGTCAGCCTTAAACCCAGCTCTCCCTTGCGGTCGCACAACATGCCACCAGCCAAGCCAAGCGAGCGCAGCCTTTGGCCCACATCTGTTCCCAAGTGACAGCATCCTGGGGAAACACAAGCTCAGGGGGCAGCCCAGCTTAACGCAGAGGGAACAAGTGAAGAAGGGCACAACTGAGCGGCGCTGGCAGATCCCTCAAGAGGGTGCACTGCCCTGAAGCCCATTTACAAGAGATACTGGAGACTTCTGGCACACTCACAAATGGCCCAAGAAAAAACAGCTGCAAATACGGTGAGGAGCAGAACGGTGCTGGCTACGCCCAGGCCTAGACATGCTCACTCCCAGCAGGATTCTAGCATTTTTTTCCCCCTGAGCAATGTGGACAAGGGCTCTTCTGTGCTAGAACCAGGACATAAACCTGTGGCCTGGACAGAACACTGACCAGGGAAGTGTGTAGCATGGTTTACTTAGGACGGAGTTTGGGAAGAAAGAAAAAAAAACTCTACAATTATGATGTATTGTATTCTATTTTGAGTGCAAAGGTCTCTTTGGAGAAATCATACTAAAAGCATAGCAGTAACAGTCATTGATGAACAATGCTGGGCCTAGTATTGTTCAGATCCCACTCTGGATGGGGCCTCTTGTCTGCGTGGAACAAAATACAGGCACTAAACATACCCAAGGAGTTTTGTTCCAAGTTAATTTGGTCCTTTGGAGCCACCCACAGCTCCTTCCTCTCACTCACACCCACCCTCCCTGGCCAACTGTATCTCAACAACATACATAAGAAAGGCCGTACCGGGTCAGACCAAAGGTCCATCTAGCCCAGTATCCGGTCTACTGACAGTGGCCAATGCCAGGTGCCCCAGAGGGAGTGAACCTAACAGACAAGGATCAAGTGATCTCTCTCCTGCCGTCCATCTCCATCCTCTGTCAGACAGATGCTAGGGACACCATTCCTTACCCGTCCTGGCTAATAGCCATTAATGGACTTAACCACCATGAATTTATCCAGTTCTCTTTTAAACGCTGTTATAGTCCTAGCCTTCACAACCTTCTCAGGTAAGGAGTTCCACAAGTTGACTGTGCGCTGCATGAAGAAGAACTTCCTTTTATTTGTTATCTAACAAGACCTTTAGAGAGTCCCCTCTTTAGGGCCACACTACCAACGCCTGGGCACTATGCACAGGTCATGATCCCCGTAGTAGGTTTGACATGGGCCAGCACTGTAAAGTACCAGGGAACATATACATCATTAACATTCAGCACTTCAGGACATGGAAGACAGTGTCGTTATTCACCCTCCATTCCCGAGCCAAGAAACATCTGACAGCCCTGCGTTGCTAATTGTGGGCTGTGTCAGCCAGACCCGGGGCAGCAGATCCACACTATGGCACACGGGTCCCTCTTCACGATACGCGCAGCACTGGATGTGGCTGGGTTCCATGGGGAATTTCTTCCCTCTCTCAGGCTGCTGAGTTCCCAGCATTGAACCCAAGCGCTCTCTTTAAGAGTGGATCTAAAGCGGGAGTGCTGAGCACTCGTTGCAGATCCCCTGGCCCAAGAGAAAGGGTGTTAATCCCAGTGCCCAGGCCACAATCCAGCTCAGGTAATTACATCCTGCCTAACACAAACTTCCTCTACATTTTCAACTGGGGTGATGTTAGTCTTCATTCCCGGGGCTAGAATTCTTCACTTCCTGTCTTAGAAGCACTGTGGTATTTTTCAGTGTGGTATTAAACAGCTGCTGGGTTCCACCCCAGAAGTGGCTGCCTTCCAGTGGAAGGTGAAAAGGTGGCCTCTCATAGGTAGACTGGGATGAGAGAGACTACAAATGTCTCAGTCCCTCATTATAGCACCTGCCTACAGGTTGAGGCACCCAAGGCCGGCTTAGACAGGGGTACAGATGAGCAGGACTGGTGATGCGCCAGATAGGTGTTGCAGCCAGTCTGCATTCTTGGTGCCACGACACCCTCTAAGGACATCCCATCTCTGGGAGATGGCAAAGTTCATCCAGGAGTGTCACCTGAAGGCATGGAGGCACTCCCATGGGCACCCTAAAGTGCTGGTGACCCAGTGTCTGGCCTGGAGATAGAAACACTAGTCACAACCACGCATACTCAAGACATCCTCTCCGCCCCCTTTCAGGGGCAGAGCTCCCACTTCTCCATGGCATCCCAGCCAGATCCTACCTGTGAGGATGGAGACGTTGTGGAAGCAGCTGTCCAGCTTGCCCAGGAGGATGGAGAGGAAACTGTCGGCAGCCAAGCCACTCACGTCCCGTGTGCTCTGGTCATAGACCACCACGTCCTGGTGCTCTTCCGCCTCCACCTAGGGGGGGGGGGGGGGAGAACCACCACAACAGAGCATTACAGCATGTAGGGGGCAGATAGCAGGGGGGCCAGGGATTGGATATGGGGAGTTCTGCTGCTCTCCACTTAGGCTCTGTGTCGCCAAGGCTTTCCGACTTCAGTGCTGGAGAAGAGTCCCCAGACTGAGGTAGGATGGAGCGAATCCTCCTGCTGCCCACACCCCAGGAGACAACGGTCCCTCCAGATCAGGGATGGAGCAAGAAACAAGCAAGGGAGCTAGAAAGGGAGGGAGAAGGGGAGCTGGTGACCACAGTAAGGTTATGGAGCAGATTAATTTTGCTCCTCTAAACTGAAGGAGCATGGAGACGTGGCTCCCCCACTCACGCCTGAGGAGGATGGCTCTGCCAGAACAGGTCTGGGGTCTACTGGCAGAAACCGAGAGCTGAATGGACATGGAAACTGAACTTCCCAGGAGAAGATGGTTCCTGTATGTCAGGTCTCAGGACCTACTGAGGCAGATAGATGGAGAAGGCCTCTGCTGAATGGACATGGAGAGGGAAGCCCCCTGGCCGCCATTATAACCCAGATGAGAGATGGGAACCACTATCTAGGTGAAGCCGAGGAATCAGACGACAATGACATTTACCTCAGCCCTGCCCCTGCCACCTCAGCCCGTGCAGGACTCTGTCCTATCCAAGTGAGGAGGCTTTGTTCACCACTCCCCAGGCTAGCAGCTCTTACAGACAGGAAGGGCAGGGTGTTCTGGGTGCAAAGTAAGGCCTATGCTGAGCACCTTAGCTCTGTCACTGAGTATTTTGCCATGGACTCCAGTGGGAGCAGTCAGGCTAATTGTGAGTACTTCTGAAAATCCCACCCTCACGCCCCCCTTCTCCCATATGCTGCCTAAATTTTCCATTGCTTAACTTCATCCCCATCCTCCCAGTTACACTCACACACAAACCATTCCTCCCCTGCAGATCCACACGACAAACACTCACTTCTCCGTTTAGCCAGCTTTGAACTATTCAGCTCTTTCAATAATTCCTCACAAGCAAACCCTCCGGTCCCCATTTCCCTTGTACTGCTCTTCTCCAATCTGCCTCTTTCTTTCTGGTATCAAGGTAGCTGGGACTGAATCCTGCATGGCAGGGATGGTCTCAGGGCCAGCCAGAGAGAGGGAGGCATGGGCTGTAATTGCCACCTTATAATCTCTCTGCACAGCCAACCTCAAGTGTCACATCCGTTTGTTTTGATAGCACGTCAGCTCATACGTGAAACAACGTGGTCCAGTGGATTGGGCACTGGACTGGGACCCAGGAGCCCTAGGTTTTATTCCTGGCTCTGCTACTGACCAACTGTGTGACCGCAGGTAAATCACTTAATCTCTGCCACCTTGGGCAAGTTATTCCCCCCCCGCACCCATCCTTTGTGTCTTGCCCAGGTAGACATTAAGCTCACTGGGATAGGGTCTCTCGCACTTTGTGCATGTACAGCACTTAGCACAATGGGATTCCCGCCCAGGTGTTACCACAACACAAATCAATTACAATTTGCCATCCGCTCTTTCCGAGTCTCCTCTGTTGGGAGAGCATTACCAAGTCAATGCCTCCTGCAGACCAAGCTTAGCCCTAGTACTAGAAGTTGTGGGAACATCCCCACACCAGCTGTTTGCCATGTGGGCTCTCATTGACCCCTTTCTCTAGGCATTCCTGACAACAGGGACTGCACACAGCAAAGAGCAGGTGGGGTGGGGGGGAAGAGAAGGAGGAGATCGGTCTGACCCTCCCATGCACCCTTCTGTGCAGTGAGCAGTGTACAGACCCAGCTGCTGTTCCCAGATCCTCAGGAACCCACCCCAAGACTTGGTAAATTCAGGTGCACCAGTGAGGTGTGCCAGCTTTCAGGGCTTGTGCCCAGGGTATCAGCCGTTCTTAGGAGGGAGGGCTGAGCAAGGAAGAAAATCGCTCTCTGATGAGAGATTACGTGGTGCCCAGTTAATGGCAGGATTACAGAGAGAGCAGGAGGCACGGCCAGGGGCTGCTGTGTCTAATGAAAAGTTAACACGTTAAAGGCTGATAAAATCCTTGCAGTGCCACGGCTCAGTGCACCTGCTGAATAGGCTGATGGGTGGCATACGCCTGCCTTGCGAGCTAGCAGCCTCCCGCTCTTTGGGGCGAGGCACATTTATCATTCTGCGGTAGGTGGAGGCAGCAGCTGTGAAGCAGAGCCAGCATGAACCCTGCCAGCAGGACTTGGGGGGGCGGAGGGAGGGAGGCAGGGAATGAACAGCCCTTTCCATTATATCCCAAAGAGCAGTTTAGCGCAGATACTGTGCAGCTAGGCAAGGAGTTTACACTCTAGGGCTGCCTATGTAGTGAGTTTGCTGTTCTCTGCGGTGTGGGCTTGTATTTGCGCTGGCTATCTCAGTTCCCCAGGTATCGAGAGCTGGGGCTGTCACTCACCTGCTCCAATCCGGTTTTGGGGCAATTGGGGGGGAGGTGCCTGCCATTGTGCCACACTCACTAACCCTTCAGAGCTTTGATTCAGCAGCAACCGCCACACAACAACATGCTTGCCAGAAGTCCCTGGCCAGCAGCATCGCCTGACAACCTACTGACTGCCCTGCGTACAAAGATCCGAGATGCCTTTCCCTGGCCTGCCAAGCACGTCCTGCCCCATCTCTATCCTCAGCCAGCGGTGACATCAGTGACCTTGCCCCGGCACTGTCCAACGGCCACCTGGGCTGAGAGCAGAGCCCAATGGGTGGTAGCTCTTGCCATTGTGCTCGCAGTGACTTCTGCAGTCCTGCCCCCACTCCACGTGCCTTTGGTGCCACACGCAGGGCTTCGTGCCAAATTACCATTGCCTTCAGTGTCGCCAGGAATACTCCACCTCAGCACCTCCCCTGCCACCCTGTCTGGTGCCCTCCAACCCATCTCACCCTGAGCTGTTGAGTGAAGCCCTCCTCCCACCCCCCTCATAGCACAGCACTCAGTCCTCCACCCCACACCCAGCTTCTTCAGCTCTGCTCTGCAGCACAGGGGGCTGAGCACTGTTGCTCTCCAGTGTCCTGAACAGCAAAGAGATCCACGGCTGCCTACACTGCCAGGCTCCAGGTCTCTGAAGGCCAGCTTGTGAATTTAGGATGAGTGGTTCCCCCCGCTCACCCAGAAGAACTGTGAAGACTGACTGGGCCATCCTGGAACATCACAGCACAAAGGCTGGTTTAATGGCCCTCTCACACACCTGAAGGTGCTAGTGTGAGAAAGCACATCCCGTCAGCTTGAAATCTGGAAGACGGAAATAAAGATAGCGGGCATGAAAATTAGTCATCTCTTTCCTGTTTGGTTTGGACTTCCAAGGGCTGGAGCTAAGAAACCAAAAGCAGAGATCCCCAGGGTCAGCCCCCCAAAAAGACAAGCAGTGCTGACAGATTACTATATCTCGGTCACCTTTTGGAACCACGGACTGAACTCATTTGTGTAAACATGTTGCCTGCTTTAATCTGTAAATAACTCTCATTTCCTTTTCCTAGTTAATAAAGCCTTTCTTAGTTTACTATAGGATTGTCTTTGGTATGAGATCTAAGGCACAAATGTATCTAGGGTAAGTGACTGGTCTCTTGGAACGGGGAGCAATCTGAATATTTTTTGATTTTTGGTGTAAGTGACCATTTATCACGAAGTCCAGCTTGCCTGGGTGGCCGGGTAGACTGGAGAGCCCAAAGGGACTGCCTGTGATTCTATGGTAAGACTGTTGCAACGATCCAGAAGTTCACATTTGTTCCTGGATTGGTGAAATCTAATTATAGAATTTATCACCAGTTTAGGGTGTCTGCCAACCTCAGGGCAGACTGTCAAAAACAAGGCACTCTTTGGTATGAGCCACCCCAGACCATGTGACAACCTGAACCCCAGACACTATGAAGGGGAAAGAGAAACGGACTTAGCTTGGACCAGGAAAGTCAGCGCAGAGAAATGCAAAAGGTAAGAAAACAACGTGAATGGGAGAAAAAGGAACTGGGCTTTCTAGCTGAGATGGGCACCTTTGGAGGTCTGAGCTTTAATGTCCCTTGCACTTTTAATAATCTACGGTGCTATTATTAATATAGGTTCAGAGTTTCATATTACAGGGTCAGATCCTCAGCAGACATAGATCGGAATAGCTCCAGTGATTTCAAGGGAGCTACACTGATTTCCACCAGCAAAGGATCTGGCCCAGGATTTTATCTGATTTTTAAAAAAAGTTAACTACATCCAAACAGAGCCCAAGTGCTGCTGAGCTTTCTGCAATATCCGCAGCTCAGCCCCTCACAGGGCTGAGACAATAGTATCCTCCAAGCTCCTTCAAGAATGGTTTGAAGGGAGAACTTCCAGCCTCAGTAATACTCAGTGCTCCCTATAGTGTCTCATCTGTGGCGCTCAAAGCACTGAAGGGAGGCTAATTAAGCCTCATAACATCCAGCTCAGGTAGGCAAGTACTGTCCCATTTCACAGATGGGAAAACAGAGGCAAAGAGAGTGACTTTCTAAGGGTCACACACTAAGTATGGGGCAGAGCCAGGGATTAGAACCTCAGGCACCTGACTCTCGGGTCCCACCTCAAACTCGTAGGCTGCCCACCTTCCCTGGCTGTTGGACAATCGACAGTCTGGCATAGCTAGCAGTGAAAGAAAGGAATGATGGTCTCTTAGTCGCACTGGACTGGGACTCCAGAGATGTGGGTTCAATTAATCCCCAGCTCAGTCAGAGACTCAGTGTGACCCTGGGCAAACATCTTAGTCCCTCTGTGCCTTAGTTTCCCCATCTATAAAATGGGGATAATAATAATTCCTTTGTCTGTCTTGTCTATTTAGACTGTAAGTAGGGGCAGGGACTGTTTCTTGCTCAATGTCTGTACAGCACCTAGCACGACAGGGCCCCGATCTCAGCTGAGGGTCTCATGCCACTACCATAACACTAACAACATTACAACCCACGCGGGTGGAACCTCCTGTTCAGATCCTGGTCAACTCCCAGTGCTCCATGACACAGGGAGGAGGAATAAATGTGGACCAAAACATTTGGAGGGGGGGAAGGGGCAAACAAAAACACTGCATGGGACAACACGGCTGCTTGGCTTGGTCCCCATTTCCTAATGCCTCCCCGCTGCATCCTGGAAAGACACTAAGGGTATGTCTACACTACCCGCTGGATCAGCGGGCAGCGATCGATCCAGTGGGGATCAATTTATCGCATCTAGTCTAGACGTGATAAATTGACCCCCAAGCCCTCTCCCGTCGACTCCTGTACTCCAGCGCCACAAGAGGCGCAGGCGGAGTCGACAGGGGAGCGGCAGCAGTCGACTCACTGCGGTGAAGACACCACGGTAAGTCTATTTAAGTATGTCGACTTCAGCTACGTCTTTCACGTAGCTGAAGTTGCAAAACTTAAATAAACTTACCACCCCCCCCCCCCCCCCAGTGTAGACCAGGGCTTAGTGTCCTCTACTCCCAAGGACATCAATAACCCTGATCTTGTCAGGAGCCCATCAGCACTGCACACCATGGCATCGGAATACTCCAAATGATCCTTTCCCAATAGGGTGGGGACACGCCCCACCAGAGAACATATACCTTAGCCACGCACACCAGGGTGCCCATTCAAGTGCAGGGGGCCCCCAGGGGAGATAACCACTTGCCAGCCAAATTATCCCACAATAGGATTTAGTGTTCCTCCACACCGGGAGGCTTTGTTTTGCCCATTACTGAAGGGTTGCCGGGCAACGGCAGATAGATGTGACATGGTTTACATCTTATTAAAGTTATAAGCTTTCAGGCAATATAAATGCCAAACAAGCCCTGGCCTCGCATGACCTAGCTGCAACAAACACACACTGCGTTTGCCAGGGAGAGCTCGGAAACAGGCTGACAGAAGGGCTGGCTTTCTTAAATGTATTAAAAAATACTTCGCGCCCCCCCCCCCCATTTTCCTTTGGAACAAACAACAAGGGACAAATTCAACCCTGAGGTGGTGCTTTGAAGGAACAGAGGACAGACAGTTTGGGCCTGGCCTGACCAGCAGCTGCGGACTCCAGTACTCCCCCAAGCAGGCCTCACTTCTGCCTTAATTACCTGACCCAAAAGGGCTTTGCAGGGTTATAGAACTGCTGGGACACAGGTCCACCTCAGCCCTTGTTCTGTCCTCTGCTGCAGTGGGGAGGGGGACAGGGCTAGATTGGTATGCAAAGCTGCCCCGCATCAATGCTGCTTGAATTGTAAAGCCTCTCACGGCACTGCTGTGGGGAAGCTCACAACGCTGGCAGAACCTCTCCTAGTACAGCTATGAGGAAGAACAAGGCCGGAGCATTAGCTGGCATTGTGCAAGCGTTCAGCGGAGAAGTGCTGGACTCCTGGCTGAAGAGACTGGGAGAGGTGAGATGGAAGAGTCCTAGTGGATTATCTTGGCTATCCTTAGCCAGGCCAGGGCATGACTGCCATCTACAGTAGAACACGCTTTTGACACTCTATGGCAGGCTAGGCCACCTTTGGGGAAGTTGATAGGGGAGCCAGGTGTTGAAGCCAGGATCTGTGTCTACATGGATACTATTTGAGCAAGAATAAACCTGGAGGAAACTCTACAAGAGAGTTAAAGAGGAGGTGACTCCTCCTAGCACACTCTCCAGGGAAAGCTGCAGCTGCCTGGGAGATGACCCAGTGCTGCAGAGGGATCAGGAAGCACTGGGGCTAATTAACCATTTCATGCCAAGTGATACACCTTGCTCTCCCCAAGGGCCAATCCTCATGCAGCTGGGTCCTGCCTGCCTGCCTGCCTGCAGTTACAATTTGAACGGAAGGACGTTCTACCCCTAGGATTTGGAAATGCCCATCACCATGGTAATCTGCTGCCAGAAAATGCCCCGTTTGACACTGTCAAAGGGGTTAAATGATCACCCCCCAAATGCATCCTGAATTACTGTGGGAAGACAAGGACTAGCACCAGCTTGCAAACAAGAGCAGCTATTTCAAACCTTCCCACCCCACACCAACTGCTGATTCCAACAGGCTTAGGGGTCATTGACGGATACCAGACATGATGTCTTGTCCAAGGTGCCAGCTGTGGCAATGGATGCATGATCCCCACTGGACACCTGTCCTCTACTAACTGAGCTGACTCAGTAGCTCAGACAGTAGCCTACAGTCGTCCCCAGCACGCCTTGGCTCAAGACAAAGGTAAGCCTCCTTTCAACTGGAGGAAGAACCTATTTCTCTCTCCCAAGACCACATCTTAGCTGCCTGAGGAATCCCAGGTAATGGAGACTTCCCAGAGTTTGGGAGACATTTGGCACAGCCAGCCAGTTAACGCAGTTCCACACATCACAGGCAGCCACGCTGACATTTCCAGACACAAAAGGATAGAGTCATTGGCCCACCAGTCAGATGGGACATGGAGACGGGGAGTTTCCTCTCGCTACACCATTGGTATGAGCTATGCTTATGTGTGCCGTGACTGCCTCAGCAACCCACGTCCTTGCGAGCAGGATGCTGTGGTGCTGCAGGTCCAGCAGGTCACTCGCTGGACTGGGCATTCAGGATCACATGACTGCTATACTGGATCTACAGGGCCACCTGCAAGGGGGCAGAGAAGGACTTTTAAATGATCCAGGCTGGAACCTTCTCAGTGAACCAGGACTGATGGACATTTGCAGCCAGACACCTTCCACCCACAGTCCCATAATCCCATTCAGGTTCCTGTGCTGAAGCCTTTGAGGAGGGAGAAAACAAAACAAAGCCAACACCCTCTCAACCAGCTGCATTTCTGAGCGTGACTCAAAAGGTCTCCAGCTCAGTGGCTTTGGTTCAAAGAAGAGTTCACATCCCTTTTCATTTCAGCTTTGAACAAACCCACCCGTTCAGAGTCCAGCAGAGGAGAAAGCCATGGCAGGGAAGACAATGCTTCTCAAGCTTCTTGTGCTCAAGCCCCCTTTCCTCAGACTCAGACGCTGCCCCGTGTCAAACAATTCACTGTAATAAAACTGAATCCCCTTCCCTCTTGCTGGTGCTGAGGATGGAGACTCTTGCAGGGCTTTTCCCTATGGGCTGTTCTGCCTGCTGCAGCCTGGCTTAGGAGAGTTCTCTCAACCAGCTTACAGGATGCTGATCAGTGCTTTGGGGGTTGGGGGGTGGGTGGATAGAAGATAAAGCCTTTGGAGGACACCTGGGGACATCCTTCTCTAGGGATTATTATTTAAACTGGCAATATAATAATCTCGGCCTTCTAAAGGGGGAGGGGGAGGGAGCACAGAAGGGTGCAGAAGTGCCCCATCAGAAATCCTCACATTCCTCCAAACCTGGCTGTGAGAACTCTCTAGCAGAGTCAGTACTCAGGTAAGAGGAGGAATTGTCCAGAAGTTGGGGTGCCAGCTTAAGTCTTGGGAGACCTGGTGTTCCATTTTCTGCTCTGCTATAGACTCCCTGTGTGACCTTGGGCAAGTCAATTAGCTGCTCTGTGTCTCACTTCCCAGGTGTAATGGGGATAACAACGTCGGCCTATCTCTCTGGGGTGTTGTGAGCATAAATCCATTAAAGTTAAAAGATTGTGTAGCATTCAGATCCTATACGGATGGGGGCCAGATAAGTACCTTAGCTAGGCAATAGCCTTTTTGTCTATCCCTACCCCATAAAAAAAGTCTGAAAACTATACTTTTATAAGTGTTTTTGATTTTCATAGCTCTCCACACCTGAGTAGGAGGTTGACGCTTTTTCAAATGCTGCCAAGGTGTGTAGATTTTTGCAGCCACTTTTGGTACGATCCTGTCAGCTCTCACAAGCTACCCAGAGGGAGGTCAGACCACTTGCTTAGATAGTAGACTTTCACACAACACGCAGGTGCTATTGGTGCTTCCCTGCAAGTCAGTACTGAGCCAGTGCCACAGCATTATGGCAATGGAGATTTCAGGTAAGATGGAGTATGTAAAGAATCGTAAGTGTCAGGATGCGAGTCCAAGAGCTTTAGCCAAATTCCTGCCAATCTAAACTCCCCCTGCAGTTTCAGTTGGGTATAACTCCTAGCTCAAGCAGTTGAGTAATTTTATGCATTCATTGACTTAGATTACAGAATGACACTGGACTGGAGCTTCAGACCTGGGTGCTGTTCCCAACTCAGCCACTGGCCTGTTGGGAGACCGTGGACAAGCCACTTCATTTCTCTCTGCCTTGGTTTTCCATCTGTAAAATGGGGATAATGGTACTTCTCCCTCTCGTGAAGTGCTCTGAGATCTACAAATGAAAAGGGCCACATGAAAGCTAGGTATTATCCAAACACGTCAGACACCTCACAAAAATATTTCAAAACACAGTGACTCATTGAACCAAAGTAAACAGCAGCTCCGTATCACTTCATGACGTGCAGGCAGCGCAAACAATAGAACGATACCTTGATTTCCCTATACACATCACCCCTAAGACAATAGTTACTTCCTCAGCAGCCCTTCAGAAAAAAGATGACGGCAACATTACACAAGAGCGGCCATTGTTTAACTGATACTGCAGCTCCACCCCAGAGGCAGCCGCGTTTCAGAACTGGGTAGCAGGTGGAGCTGGCTGCAAAATACTAAGCATTTCCTGTGAAAAGTTCCAAAAGCAATTGAATTCTCATTCCTCCTTTCCCCCCCCACCCAAGAAAAAAAAAAATTAGCAGAAATTTTCCTTAAAGAAAAAAAAAGGCAATAAAATGGTGTTGTTGAAAAAGCTGTAAAAGTTCAAAAATTTGGTAACCTTTTAATTTTGTATAAAGGCCATTTGTTAACTGGAAAACAGGTTCCATCCCCAATTTCGCAAACAGCTCTAGGAGCAGAGCTTGATGTTGGCTAAGAGGCCACGGGGGTCGTAGATCTTTGATATTTCTCCTATTCTCTGGGCAAGAGGCTCCTGCCGTTGGTGGGTCTGCTGAGCACATGGGGTTAGGAACCTATGGCTTAGATATGGTCTGTCTTTCTTGCACTCACTCAGGAGAAGCATATGCACATTTCAATACAAACCCCGGAAAAAGCAATTTTAACTTTCAAGTTCCTACTATCCAGCCAACGTGCCCCTTTGCCTCACATTTTAACAAGGGAACCCAGGTGTCAATATTACTCATCCATGGCAACAAGCCAAAGCAGGGCATTTGTAAGGGTTTGTACGGGATGGGGGGGAGGAAACGTTCCTGGTGCCAGGATAACATGGCAGAGATTATTACCCTTCTTGCTGCAGGGAGGGAGGGATGGAAAGAGGGTGTGGTGAGAGCAGAGTGGGAACATCAGGGCAGCCATGCTAGAGGGGGGACCAGGTGTTTGAATGCAGGAGAACTGCTGGCACAGAGACAGAAGGGGATACATGCCCCTCTCCACCAGCTTCCCTCTCTCACCAGCAGCCATGCCTACCTAAAAGAGTAGCAGCAGGTGGCTTCCAAGGTGAACTTGCCCTACCCCTTGGGTTCTGCAGTAGATGGGAGAGCATGGCATGACAGGGGCTGCTGCTCCTGGAGTCCGTGCCTCCCCCTACTGCCCAATGAGGTAGGGCAAAGGCCATACCAACGCTGGGGCCAGCACCAATCAGGGAATCACACAGATAGCACAGCAATCCCCCTCCTCCCGCAATGAGCTGGACAGCAAGAGAGGACAAGGCAGGATGGTGTGTGTGTCACCCCCACCCCCAGAAAAGTAGAGGGGAGAATTGGTGTGGATCCCTGGCTGCCTTTGTCTCTCCAGCTCCAAACTCTGTCAGCAGGAAACCAGCGAGGAAGGCGGGAGGCTTGTCAGGAAAAATAATGGGGTAGGACAATCAAGCCTATGATGTCACCCTTCCTGCCATCTGCTATTCAGCAGCAGCTTCGCCGGCCCCAGCCCCCTCCCCCACCAAACACACACACAGGATCACGTGAGGGGGAGCCACTCAGCTGGCGCCCCCCCTCCAGGGACCAAGACAGTGGTGGTGGTGGTGGTGGGGGGAGCATGTATTTAACACACACTGGACTGATATTGTTCAAAGTGCCAGGGATGGTGCTGCATCGGTTGGCGGGGGAGGAGGGGAAGAAGAGAGAGAAACCCACCAGCAGCCTGTACCTTGAAATAGACAAGGAGGAGGACCTGGGTTGAACAGAGATCCAGAGGGAGCACATACTGTGCATTACCTGAACTAGCCACCAAAGGGAGCTGCTGTTCCACCAAGGCCCAGTGGCTGGTGTAATTCTGTGGCTGCAGACAACAGGGGAGAACAAGCCAACCCGACCCTGTCCAAACCCAGCTGTGGGTCATAGCTCAAGCCTCTCTGGACAACTTACCCGCTGGGAATTCAAACTGGGGTTTATAAACCTCCCTCAGCACTGGAGGGTTCAGATCTAGGGGCTGAGTTTGACCCATTAGAGAAGACCCGGAATTCAGAGCTGAACTTTGGGTTCAGAGCTACCACCGCTGTCATTCAACAACCCCGTCCCACTCATCGGCCCAGACCAGCCACTTCGTTCTGGCATTACATTCCAACGCCAGCTTCCTCAGACAGATTCCCGGCCGCTCCACCGCGCAGTCAGCTTTCATGGACCATTAACCCAGCAGGCTGGACCACTGGCTCATACATAGGACTGGGTCATGGAGTCCAATCCCCGGCTATCAAAGGCAACCCTGTTTTATAATCCTGATCATAAACGTATCAGACTCAGTCTCAACACTAGCTGGGCTGTCATAAACCACTACAGGAATGGTGAGCAGGGTTACTACATACGCAGATGGGCAACAGTTTCTTCGCTGGAAGTGAAGGTGGGTTGTTTGTCCTCCTTGGGGCTTGCTCTGTTCACGCTGAGTGAGATGGGGAAGGGAGTAATGGCTAGATTTTCACAAGTGCTCAGCAGCTCCTATTGTTCTCAATGAGAGCTGCTGGGTGCCTTAGGAGAACTGGCCTTAAGTGCATAATGCTCCTTTGTAGGGAATTAGAGCTGCTAAGAGGTTTTTTTATGTATTATTATTTTTTTTAAAAAGAGTATGTATGTTTCCTGTTCTAGTTTTATGCTTCTAATTTGCAGCCACATTCAATTTCTGCTGCCCGTTCTGCCCATCCATGCCCGCAGCCAGTCCGCATGCCTTCCTTGCAACCCCAAGATCCTGATCCAAGTCCCATTCCCTCCCTCAAAAACCTCCTCTTAAAAGGTCCCCTGCTATCCCATCCCTTCCCCTTTCCCAAGTGCTCTACCCCAACTGGCAACAGCCCCCAGCCCCTCCCATCATCCCAACAGCTTTGATGGGGAGGAACAAAGAGGGGCACTGGCAGCTCCTCCCCTCAGCCCTGCTCTGGGGGACTCAGGAATCTTCATCTTAGCCCTGAAGGAGCAATCATCTCCTCTTCTGCCCCTCTGGAAGCAGACACAGAAGCTCCTTCTTTCCCCAAGGGGCCAGTTATTAACCACAAATCCCATAAAGCCCCACTCCTCTTGTGGTGCAATACACCACCAGGTGAAATATTCAGCACTCCCCAGCTCCCAAACTGAGCAACAAAACTGAGATGCCCAATAAAAACGACAGTGTGCGGCTCACAAATGTAAGGTTTTTTGAAGGGCGGGGGGGGGGGGGGAGGGAAGAATTTTAGATTTGGGGTCTAAAACATGCTCCTAAAGGGACATCAGCGGGCTATAAGGCCCAGTCCTGCGCCTATTGAAATCGATGGCAAACATCACTTTGACTGAAACTACTGGGAGCAAAGTGCATTCTTGACTTATCAGTTACTGCAGTCGGGCGGCTTTCATCAGCCCAAAGTACACTTCCTTAGGTGTGGTGCAGTTCAGAGGCCTGATCACAGGACTTGGAATCTGGAAACCCATAGCCACATCTGCCGCTGGTGCACAAATAGCGCCAACAGAGCTTTACACCAGATTTATACCAGCGGAGGATCTGACAGGAATCCTCGGCTTCCTGGGGCAAGTGGCTTAACTCCCCAAGGGTGCCTTGAGGATTAACTCCAGTGCTCTGGAGGTATAGCATGCTAGAGGATTTTAATGAATGGCTTGCTTGGAAGTACAGTGGAAGAATGTTTGTGTCTGGCCTGGGAAGCACCATGAAACATTTCCGCCTTAAAGGAGGTAAGAAGAGAAGCTAAACCAATGAGTGCTTCCTCTCCCAGCACCGGAGTGTCACTCCCAGGAGATTATAATTCTGTCTCTCGTCAATGCCCGCATTGCTATGTAAATTACCCACTGGGGGTCTCCTGCACCTTCCTTTGAAGGAGCCACTGTTAGAGCTGGGATACTAGACGGATTATTGGTGCGAGCTGGACAGCAATAAAGGGCCATGCATGCCTGCACCAGTCTGAAGTTTGGGTGCCATCGGTGACTTTAAAGTGTCCATTGGAGGGGTGGGAAGAGAGGAGCAATGGGGAGTGCTGGCCCAGCTCCCTTTGGCTACTGCTGTGGGGATTTCCTTGGCCTGGCTGCAGAGATGCTGTGCTCCTGAAGCGCTGCAGGTTTGCAGACAGAAGATTAGGCTCTTCCCTGCTTAACAGTGGTCATCACCCCCATGCACACATGCAGGGCATCAGTGCTGCGTTGCTGCTGCTGCACGTGACCATGCCCACTGCAGAGGTAACTTCAGCCAAGGGGAGGGTGGATACACCTCTCTCTCTCTCTTTTTCTTTGCCAGTTTTTAAAAACTGCTTATTCGGCCTTATTTGCCAGCGGATTTAAGAACAGCTAAATCCGTGCAGGATGAATTCTCTGCAATCCCCTCCAATCCCCGGCCTGAAGCATCAGTAAAGCAGATTGGAGGCAAGGCTCCCCCACCCCACCCCGCAGTGCAAACCTCCTTGATCCAGGCAGGGTGATGTCACCGGCAGCCAATCAGGAAGCCTGTGTGCGCGCGTGCATGGGGAGGGGGTGTGAGGACGCCACAGATGGCTCCAGCTGGGCCTAGCATTTGATTAATCGCCTGAATTACCCTCACTTTGCCATAAAATGAGGGGGGGGGAGAGAAAAGAAGAGAGAGAAAGGAGAAGAATGAACAGTAAAAGCAGGAGCAACTGCAGAGAGCAAGCCACAAATGGAGAGGCCTCAGGAGAGAGCTTATTGTTAAACGGCCCAGCATACACCTGGGTTAATGCAAAGCATGGGGAGGGAGCAGCCCCACAGACAGAGGGCAAGAGAACAGGGGATGCACCAGGTGGCTGAACAGTTGCTGCTGTTTAGAAATGGGCATATTAGTACCAGGGGTAAATAGGCAACAAATGGGGCCCCAATCGGTTTGGATTTTCCCCAAGTCCCAGAATGCCTCTGTGGGTGGAAGGGGGAAGGTCAGCACCAAACCCCACCAACAGGGCCAGCATGGTAGGGACAACCTTTCTGTGGGCAGAGGTGAGGCTCACCCCTGTCCCTTAGCCCGATGGCAAGGCACACAAAAGGAGCAGAAGACTGGTATGGTGCCCCATCAGCAGCCCAGCCCCGCCGCTTACCCTGCATGCAATTAGCTCTCATTGACACGAATCCCACTTGAAAGGATTATCCCCCCCTTAGCCCCTGGATTCCCAGAGGGACGCCGCTAGCAGGTGGGTTTTGCACAGCTGCTTTTGCAGGAGCTAAGAGAAACGAATGATGCTTGCACCATTCAGTGCGCGAGAAACTAGAGTTGTGTAACAAAGAGAGCTTACAAAAGGGTAAGTGCAGCAGGCAGCTGACCGGCTGCAGGGGAGCGAGGAGATGAACAGCGATCCCGTACAGCAGTGCTTCCGAGCCTATTGGCAAAGTCCACCCTGGTGGGGGTAGGACTTGCTCCTGCCAGCACTGAAGCAGCCATCAGGGCACCAGTGCCATATTAAATCGAGTCGGACCTGAACCCACACAGCTGGGGGCGATCAGAGCCTGATCCAAACTCCGGGGCTTAGCCCAACAAGAGGAATAAGCGAAGGAAAAAGCAATGCCACTGGATAGGAGCGCTGGCGTCCCAAGGGAGGAGGATTACGGGTCCCTGAAGAGGGCTAGCAGTGGAAGAGGGGAGGGAAGAGTTTTTAGCGGGGATTAAGTACTAGCTACGAAAGGGCTGTGGGGGCTGGTTCGCCAATGCAATGCCCCTTGCCCAAGGCGGACACACCTGTTAGTCTCTCTGGTGGCAGCCTCAGGCGAGGGACAGTAGAGCAACACGAAAGGGCAGCCTCCTTTAACGGCTCAACCCCCCTCCTTGCCACATTAATAGGCAACACCTCTGTGGGCCATGGACACAGCCAGTGGGGGGGGAGAGGGGGGGAAAAGGACTGCTCTGCCTCTGTGAGATGGCAGGGACAGAGGCTGGGTTCCCCTCAAAGGTACTGGAATGAGCAGCAGAAGAGCGAGCCAGAAGCCGGCACTTCCATTCTGTTGCTCCATACAACGGTCATGTGCCCTCTCAGGCCAGGTCCCTATCTACTAGGTGGGGGGCCCTAGTGGAAAGGCAGGCAAGGGCCGGATTAAGTACCTTCATCTTGGAGGCTGGCTGGATGAGCTCCGTGATGCAGACTTTGTCCTGCTGAAGCCGCCTCTTGACCAGCTTGGAGCAGCAGATGTTGACAGAGCTGAGGACGTGCCAGGAGTTATACTCCACGAAGGAGCGGCTGTCAATGACCAAGGTGCCCTCTGCCCCGTTCCTCAGGAGGCTGGCCAGCTTCTTAGCATCCATCACTTTGCGTGGGAGTCTGTCCCCAGCCATAACGGGCCCGTCCCCTCCGCGGTGACTGGGAGGAAGGGAGGGAAGGCCAGGGGCAGGGAAGCCAGCACAGATCTCCCAGAGGAGAGAGGGAATGGGATACAGCGCGAGCAGGGCAGCACCTGTCCTGATCTTGCCACGCCGCTAAAGCCCAGGATGCCAAGTCATCGTGCCGAACCTGTTGAGGAGAGGGGAAACCCAGAGTCAGGTGTTATGACAGCACGGGCAGCCCTGGGAATTCACCTGGAAACAAGTTTCCAAGAGCCAAATCCTATCTCAGCCACATGGGCCAACGGCTGAGTCCAATGGAGTTACTCTTGATTTACACCAGGGTAGCCACGGAGAGAACCTGGCGTGGATGGTGGCACTTTCTACATGGAATGTCAAGGTACATTCACCTGTCAGATCAGCCAGCTGGGCAGAAAGGTGAAAATGGAGACTGCAGAATGGAGCCAGGAGTGCTGGTCTTCTAGGTCTCTGCAATACCTGCTGCACTCCCTCGCTACCTGAGTGTATCCCTCCACAGAGCCAGTTCCCTCTCACAGCCTGCCCTACCACCACCCAACAGCTTCTCCCCTCACAAACACACAGAACTTCCGCCTCAATCCCTCTCTTCCTCCCCCCTGGGCCCCAGAAACCCAGTTGAGGGTACGGAAGGAGGCAGCTCAAAGGAGCAGGATTCAGCATATTGTGGAGGCAGTTTCGTTAAACACTGTAACCAGAATCTTTTCACTCTCCTGATCACCGCTAGCCCGGCGGTGGTCCCGCCTGACTTTGCCCGGGCCAGCTCACTGAAGCACATTGTCAGAGGCAGGGCCCGTGTGAAGGGCAGCAGCCGTGGGGCCCCGACCACCATGAGATTAACAAACAAGTTAGAGGGATGTGGACCGGTAAAGCCCAGCTCATGACCCCCTCGTCCCCACCCTGTAGCTGGCTGCAAGGGGGTGCTGGGTTCATAGCAAGTGCTCTCCCTTCCTCCAAGGAAGTGAAGTTATTCAGCCCAGCAGCCTAGCTCTCATCAGGAGCACCCCTGCGGTGACCAGCCAGCATAAGCCGAAGGCCAGCACACAGCATGAGCAGCTTTTGCATTACCTAAGCCCTGGGGCCCCAGGGTTGGAAGAAGCAGCAGCCCAGAAAAACTTTAACACAAAGTTAACTGGGGAGATCAAGGGGGTTTGAACCCAGCACTTGTGCCAGAGTCATTAGCTATTCTGGGTGCCTTAAAAGCTAATCTTTTCTGAGGGTGGGCGCGCAACACCTGCTGAAAAATGGGGCCCTTTCAGGTGTCTAAACTCTGTGCACCCACAAATCACTAGCAGCTTCTGAAAATATTGGACTCTGAACATTATTCCTGGCTCTGATGCGCTGTATAACCTTAGGCAGGTCACTTAGCTGCTCTGTGCTTCAGTTTCCCCATTTGCGAAATGGGAATACTACTTCACTCTCCCCCAGGAGTGTCTTGGAGAGGGGCTCATTAGTGTTAGTGACGTGCTCAGAGATCCTCCATGGAAGCTTCCGTAGAACTGCTAAGTGCTCTACAAAGCCCAGAACTCAGCGTCTGGAAGCATTCTGCTCACATCTGCAGGATGTCTGCCTGGCAGGCACAGGGGAAAGGTTCAGGCCTCTTCAGTTTTAATGCCCCGCATCACTGTAGGACACAAGGAGAGCCATTCAGAAATAGTAACCAGGTTATTACAGTGCAGACCACATTGTATAGAAAACCCACAGGCCGTACCAGGGCAGCCCAATGTGTCTGAGCTGGGAAAAGTGAACACCACTTCTAGAGGGGCCAGTTCAGGGCAATGTCAGGCCCACTGACTTTCTTGGAGCCAGGATTTGTCGCAGAGACAGTAGCAGGCAGCGCAATCACACAAAGGATGCCGGTTGTTCTCAGCTGTTTCCATGTTCTGATCCCTCTCTCCCCTCCCCACTGGAAATCCATAGAACATCAGACTATTCACATTTTTCCACACATAGCATTACTCCTATAGAAGAGCCTTTCAAATGACAACTGGTACGTGAATCCAGACACACAAAGAGAAGCATGTAGACTTCCAATCCAAGTCCCAGCAGTGAAATGGTTAACTCTGCCGTCATTTTAATGGTAATAACCAGCTTTGATGTCAACTCCCACTCAAAGCCAAAAGGAGGGGGGAAAAAAAAAATCACTCTTCCGCTGCTGCTGCTACTGCTATTTCAGTCTTTATTGTTTATTTGTACCATGTTAGCTGCAGCATCCAGTGGTCCCAAGCGAGAACAGGGCCCCATCATGCGAGGCACTGTACTAAAAACATATGGTGAGAGAACATCTCTGCCCCAAGGAGCTTTCCATCTCAGTAGACAGGACAAAGACTCAATACCACATCCATTTATATGGTGAAGGCCCTTCCTCAGCCAGGGGGAGCGAGAGAGAAATCCCGCTCTTTAAAAGATAAGTGATTCTAGAGAACACAGTGAACATCCAGAAGGACATAAATCCTTGGAATATGGGGTTTTTTTTCCAGCATCTGAAGGCTTCTGTTAACCCTGCTGATGAGCAACCCTACAATAATAAACCCCCTCTTCTGAAAGATCCACACCCTAAAGCACTAGGATCTATACCTCCAAACCTCCAGTGCCAAGATTCATGCTCCCAGTTTCGGAACACAATAGAAACAATACACCAAAAAAACCACACACACACACCCCCTACCGCCCATCGCCACATTAAATTTAGCTTAAAACCCACCAGGAAATGATGATTATGGCCCCCTTACAGCACAGAAAGCTTCTCACAGCTTTGTGCTATCGTCCCCTGTACCACTGTGCGCTAGTATCGCTTTATATCTCAGCACAAGGATTCCAATCAGAGCTCAGCTACCCCTTCCCGTGGTCAGCTCACAATCCCTCCCCACCATGGCTATTCAAATACTCGTATTTTTTTCTTCTAGGGCGGGTTTCAAAAATTGAAACAGTTCTAATTAAGAGGCCTGGGGGAGGGGGAGGAGGGAAGGCTGGCTCCTGCTGTGATATGACACACCTCATTATGCAGTAACAGCCTCGCTGGAGACCCCCCGCTGCACTTGGGCTATAGAGCATGGGCAATCAGAAAGGATGCAAATTAGCCAGCTTTTGCTAGGTTTCTCTCCCCCTCTCTGTTCCTGTCCCCACTCCCTTCTCCATCAGGGAATGCAAGATGCCAATTCCCCTCCTGATTCCTCAAACGCCAGCCAGAAAAAATAGGAATTGGAAGAGAGAGGCAGACAAAGAGGTGGAGATAAGGTTCAGAGGGAGGGCTAAGTAGGAAACACTGGAGTGGGATGGAAGGGTGATCCAACAGAGATGGGAAAGGGGGAGAAGGCTAACTTATTATCCAGGGAGATAATAGGATCCATTCCCCTCACTCTCCAGACTGTGAACAAGGGGTGGCTTTGGGGTTTTCAAACACAATCAGAGAGGCCTGGGGAAGATAACAGCCCCTTTATCTCCTAATTGCTCCAAGAAAAGCCTGTTTGGAAGAGTTTGTGCGTGGTCAGTTCTGACAGGCGAGCAAGCGTTTAGATGGACAAAGCCAGAGACGGTGGGGAACATGACGCAGGGAAAGGCAGCCAGGCCTGACCTATAACCCCCACTGCCCCTGAGAGGACTCTGGTGTACACAGCGGCGTATTATCGCCTAGGCCAACAAGGCCAGGCCTAGGGTGGCAAATTTGCTCTTGCCTCCTCCCCAACTCCACCCCTTCCCCAAATCCCCAGCCCGCCTCCTCCCCCAGGCGCGCCGCGCTTCCCTCCTTCCACCTCCCTCCCAGGCTTGCCACGCTGGGAGGGAGGGAGAAGCGAGTTGCAGTGCGCTCGGAGGAGGCAGAGCAGAGGTGAGCTAGGGCCCGCGGTCGTGAGGAGTAACGGGGGGCCGGGAACCGCTCCTCGGCCTGCCCCAGCTCACCTCTGCTCCACCGCCGCTGCCATTCCTTGAGCGCGCCGCAACTCCCCTTCTCCCCCGTCCCTCCCAGGCTTGCCGCGCGAAAGCGCTGGGAGGGAGGGAGGAGAAGCAAGTAGCGGCACGTTCAGGGGATAGTGGAGGTGAGCTGGGGCCAGCGGGCACGGGGAGTAACTCTTGGGGGGCGGGGGGGCAGGGAACCACTCCCTGCCCCAGCTCACCCCTGCTCCACTGCCGCCATCCCCCGAGCGCGCCACAACTCCCCTTCTCTCCCCGCTCCCCCGCGGCAAGCCGGGGGGGGAGGAGGTAAGCTGGCGGGGGGCAATTTTTTTGATGGCCTAGGGGCAGCAAATTTGTTAATTCGCCCCTGGGTGTACACAGGTGTGTGCTCTCCCCACACTCCAGCTCTTCCAAAATGAAGGCTGCAAGGACAGCCCAGCAGCTCAGTCCAGACACCATCCCTTGACACCTAGAGAGTTGTTTATTCTAGTACACTCCCATCCCAGCCAGCATCATGGGTGGCAGAGCGGTCTATTGGATAAAGTAGCACTACACTGGGCCATGGGACTCAGGAGAGCTGGGTTCTTTTCAGGGCTCCACCTGTGACCTGCTGTATGACCCGGGGAAAGTCATCTCACCTCTCTGTGCCGCCTCCTCCCCCGCCCCCACTCTTTGTCTTTGACTGTAAGCTCTTTAGGGCAGGGACTCTCTCTCTACGTGTTTGTAGAGTGCCTAGCACAATGAGGTCACAATCTCAGCTGTAGTCTCTGGGTGCTAAGAAATACAAACAATTAAATTATGCCATGTTGTGCCGACCAGGTGCCAAACAGAGACACTGGCACGATCCCTGATCATGTATTCCCTATCTCCCCACAGAAATGGACACCAGGAAGCTATCCACTCGGGCAGGCATCAGGGCAGCATCCTCTTTCAAGTGAGGTTCTGCTCTGGAGAGAGACTATGCAGAAGTACTGTAGATCTGCTTCCTGTATGAATTCAGAATCACATCTGCTGACTTCATTGGACTACAGTAAATTTTGACAGCTTTATTTATTTTTTTGCGGATAGCCCTGCAGTGTCAGTATTGCTATGGGAGAGTGAGCTAAAGTCTGGTCCTGCTGAAACATCAGACTAAGTTCCATTTGCAGAATCTTTATTGCTAGTGATGCAGGAACCAGAAAATGCTGCATCTCTTCACTAGTCTCCGCCCTTCCCCGCAAGCTTCCCATCATTGCTACCACCTGGTTCAGCTGTACAGACGGTAACAACAGCAGTAGTGCTAGCACAGACATAAGCTCCTGGCACTAGTTATTAATATTGCAGAAACACCTAGGAACCCTGATCAGCAATCAAGGCCCCATGGTGCTAGGCACTGTACACACAAAACAGAGTTCCTGTCCTGCCAACCAGGAAGTAGCAGAAGGGGCGGTCAGTGTTTTACCACTACGCTGTGCAGCCACAGTGAGAGCGTATCTCGGTGACACGCTGGTAAAAACACCAATGGCTGCTATCTGCTCTATGTTATTGCTCACAACCTTGCCAAAGCCAGTGGGGCTACACTGTCCAGTGGGGACAGCAATCGCAAGAAAGTGTGAGGGAGGCATGCAAGGAAAACTAGTGGAGCCAAGGCCAACAGAGCCCAGCTTGACTCTCACATCACAGGCTGGGCTTGGCTTGGCTTGCAGGGCTGGCAGCAAGAAGAGAAACATTTTTACTTGTAAACGAAGGATATTTGGTCTATAGTCACTGAAAGACACTGAGCCGGATACCCTGCAGTGCTGTGGTTTACAGTCTCTCTTAAGAGTACAAACAAACTTTAACATGAAGTTAACTGGGGAGATACCAGGAGAGGCGAAATAAGGGAAGTGTCTTCTTCCTTCTTGCCAACTGGGTCAAAGTGAAGGAGCAGGAATGGCTGGTGGATGCTGCTGAGCAAGGTCCAGAGAGGTCTCCCATTACCTCACCCCCATGACAAAAGACCACAAGCTCTAAAGGAGGGGAAAAGGTTAACCTGAAACCTAAATTGGGGTTTCAGAAACAAAGCTGTGTCCCTCTCTTATCAGTCTATTAAAGCTGCCTTAATCTTCTTGAGCATTCCTGAAGAACATTACCATAATCCTTTAATCCCACGTCTCCCTGAAGTGCCTGTAATGAGGAGATGGGCCACAGGCTTAGCTGAATGGGGACAGCAAAGCAGGAGGCGCCATACTGCTGCTCAGGGACAGAGACAGCTTCATGTGTGCCTTACGCTCCCCACGCATCCCCCATCTCAAGACAATGGGGCAGACTCATCACTGGCATGCAACTCCATTGAATACACATCAGAAATCGCACAGGGGTCAGCACCAGGGGTTTAACCACACACAGCAGAGCGTGTCCTGCAATGCAAGCCCAAAGTGGGGGCCAAACATTTCTATGCAATAACTTAGAAACACTAGGCTCCCTGGGCCTGAATTGTGCTGCCCTGAGCGCTCATTTGCTCAGGTGCACAAGTGGCTATATCCAGTGGGGGAAAATGGAGAATCAGGCCCAGGGTCTTCGGCTGCCCATTCAGGTCTCCAACTCCCCTATCAGCCCTCATATCCCCTCATTACCTTAGGGTTCAGACTGCTTCTTTTTCCTGCCGCTGATGCGGGACCCTCCAGAGAACACCTTTCACAAATTACAGGTGGTTTCTTCAGGGAGACACCTAGCCAGGAAGCCTCAAGATGAGAGCTGTGGGAAATCTTGAAGAATGCCAGAGAAGGTGGTACCTGACCTTCAGAACGTGGAGTTGGGTGAGGAACTCCAGTCAATAGGCAGCCATCTGTCCTCATCCTTCTCCCTCCCCATAAAGGGCCCTCAGGCATGTCCCCGAGAAGGGGCAACGCATGGGCAGCTGCATTCAGACAGTATTGGCCCCCATACCAACATCCAAATCAGATTATTCCCCCACAATTGGAGTAATCAACATCTCACACACCCCTGCGTATAATATAGCACAGCACCCGTTCTGCACCCACAGTCATACACACTTAGAGAAGCCATGCAAAGGTTCATGCACCCTAGATACGCACCTATTTTGGCAGGCTCGGCAAGCACATAGGAAGCTCTGGAGAAGAACAGAGCCAGAATTCATCCCTGTGCTGTTGCAAAGGCAGAACTCAGCCTCTCAGGTCCGCTCTATCTTGCACTCTGACTGCAATTAGACACCAATGGGCCTCAGCAGCGCGTACACACACCCACCCACCCACTCGGTATAGCAACGTCCTGGCCACTCCTGCCCTCAAAACTGCCCCTCTTGCTACCTTTGGCAAGTCAACTGCGGCTTCTGAGAACAACACCCAAATGCCCAAGTAGTAGTGGGTTCAACATTGTTCGTGCCCCAGCCTGTTTCTGGCCCTTTTGTTTCTGCTCTCCCCATCCACTCCTGCTCCCTTCCCTGGTGTTTTCTGCTCCCCTTTGTTGTTCCTGTAAATCCTAAATATAGATGGGAGCAGCCAAGGCTCAGGGAAAGGGAAACAATCTGAAAGAAGGTTAACTATACCCTCGCAAGGCCAACGACTAGCTCGTGTTTCTCCCTCTATTTTCTCTTCCCCCTTCCCAGCCAGTAGCAAGCAGAAGGGCCATCTATGGAAAGGGCTCATTCACACGCTGCTTTCTACCTTCTACCAGAGATCTCCCATGCCGGAGAACCATATTGAAATGCCAGAGATTGTTGACTACCATGGGTCCAACTGTACTCCCATCAAAAGTAAAACTCATATTGACTTTGATAGGGGCAGGATCAAGCCTAAACATTGGACATGCAGCAACAGCAGATAACTCCAGCCTGTATGTAGTGCTGGAGAGAATACTGGAGAATATACTATAGGGGACAGTCCTGCACTGGGTGGACTAGACAGAAAACAAGTGATGGAGCAAATAGTTTTCCCCATCAAACACGGTCAGTGCACATCTGGACACAAGGAAGCAAAGGGGCAAGGAGAATACCACCTAGCTCTTTTCATCCATGACCTCAAAGTGCTTTACAATGAGAGGAAAGCATCATTATATCCCCGTTGGGAAAACTGAAGCACCGAGAGCTGAAGCGATTTGCCTATCACACAGTGACAGAACTCAGGTCTTTTCACCCTCTGACCAGCGCCGTGCCTATCCACTGGGCTAAGCAGCCTCTCAAGGTGCGCACAGGGCAGGTGTTGACAGAACTTGTCAGTAATTCTTGGCTCAGCCATCAGGGACGGCAGGAGATTATCTGCCGGAAGGATTGCTGAGAAAGTAACTGTCAGCTTATGGCCTGAAACACTGGCAGGAGCATTTAAGCTTCAGAGCTCTCCAGGTGCTTATTAAGATGTAAATTCTGGCACCGTTGCCAAGAATCTCCTCTCCCCCCATCCCTCCTAGTACTTAGGCACTTAGCAAACCCCTCTGCCAGCTCACACTACCTGAGGGATCCCTAAATCATGGGACTATTACTAATTATTAGTATTTTGCAGCAGCAATCAGAGACATGGGGCTCATTAACAAGTTAGCACCTCTGGTTTCCACAGCAACCATGTAGCTGCCAGGCAACAGCTGCGTCTCAAGCCCCATGGAGACATTAACTGGGTTTCTCTGCAGTAAAGGCACCTAGCAAGCAGCAGGAGCCTTGGCCTTGTCTTAACTGCACTGGCACTGCCAATATGACTCCAACCAGCCTCAAAATCTGCTTGGGTCGGGAGGAGGGAGGGAGAGAGGAATGCCCCGACTCAGATTTGAACTCACAGAGAGGACTACAGGCTGCTTCCACCCCCTTTGTCACACATCAGCCTACAGCCTTTGCCCATCTGCAATTCTCCTTTTTGCTACTGAGGCTAAACACGTACAACCTAGGTTAAAGGGCAGTTGCGGCTTCTGAGAACGACACCCAAACGCCCAGCCAGGATGGGGCACGTTAGGACTATGGGGTGGTGATGGGAGGAGGCAGCATCAAGTACCACTGCTAGGATGGCCCTTGGAGATTTATCAGCAGCTAACTTGGGATGCCCTTTAAAAAGAGATTCAACATCACTTAAATGACTCTCCCTCTCTAAAGGGAGATTCCCTGTAATTAACATATCCCGGGTGAGGATCCTCGTTAGCGGAACCTTGAAACACTGTCACCAAGATCTGTCAGCTCAGGGACAAAAACCAACTTAGCCTCTTCAAAGGAAAGGTGGGTAATGAAAACAAATGGCCATTAAAAACCTACGGATGATATTTTACTTTCCCAACAAGATAAAATGACTTGCCTCTAGGTTGCGTAAGGGATGGATCCCTCAAAAAAAAGCCTGATGGCAGGGAATTGCCCTTCCACCTCAAGCATTAGGATAACTACAAGAGAGCAAATCCCCATACAGGGATAGGTAGGTACTACAGTGGGACCTAGAGACCTCAGCCCAGCTCAGGGCCTCATAGTGCTAAACACTGTACAATATATATAGCAAGAGCTTACAATCAAAACAGATCAGATCAGACAAAGGGTGAGGGTAAGGCAACCTGCCCAAGGTCACACAGCAGATCAGAGAGATCTGGGAAAAGAAGCCATGTCTCACAGTCCAATGCCCTATCTAACCTTGGAGAGGATTCTCCCAGGAGAGACCGATGGGCAGAGGAACCAATACAGAAAGGAGAAACCACCACGCTATCTCTCACTTGAGACTATCTTTCACTTGGTCCTTTGTACTGCCTGACCTCCTCCACCTTAAGACCAAGGCCAAGCACAAGTTGTAGTGCTCTTACTGCAGCACACCAGGTGTGCAAACAAATCTCAGAACATCTTAAGAAGTTTGGAAGGGGAGCTTCCATTTTTGGCTCAGCATGGCAGCCCAGTGGCAGTCAGCACCCTCTTGAACGTACACAGGCCCAGGTGCTTGCTGGATCTCTTAGTCTTCCCCTCCCCCGTTTCCCCATGTTGCTGCATTTCTTCTTGCTTTATAGTTTAATTCCCACCCCCAAGTCTTATAATGGTTTCTTTCTGGTGTTTTAATGTTGGCAGGGACGCATGGTGGGAAACTGAAGCCTCCTGGGCTTTACATATGCCACTCTCTGCTGCAAATGGATCATGGACCATCTAGATCTGTACTTCTAAGGTTTGAATTGTGCACCAAGAACCACCAAATGGGCAACACACATTAGCATTCTTGGATGTTGGGTTTTCTGTAAGAGTCTCATTGAACCCCTAAGTCCAAAAGCACAAGAGTATTTCTGGTCATCGGATGTTACATGCACTAAGGAGTTCGAATCTGCTCAATGTGATGAATAGTGCATCAAGCACCACAAAGAAGTGGTGGCAGAGAGGCCTGTCAAAAACTCTGGCACATACTTGCATAGGCGCAGGTTTTGGCCTGAGACTGGGGTTTTTATGGACTACCTCAAGACTTGCCTCAAGCACCTCAAGATGAGCTGAGCTGTAGACTGTCAAAATCTTGAGATACCACTGAGCAGACAAGGAGAGCAATGGGAGAAGGAGGATGAGCCCTCTCCAGACAGGCTATAAGAACATGTTCCATGTATGCCCCTTAGTGGCCAATGTAGAGTACACATTGAAATCAGAAGGGTACAGGATCAGGCGCTGCAGGGAGAACAGGGTATTTAGTGGGGGCCTAGATAACATGCCCCCTGCAACGTGTGGCCATAAAAGAAGCCATGATCTTGCACTGTCTAGAATGGGAAAAGCCCTTCCTGTGAACAGGACACTCATGTTTAAAACACATGACAGCAGAGACCCTAGGGTTTGCCATGACCATGTTTTAACCACAATTGTCCTTGCCCACGCTCAGGGCAAAGCTTCCTAGAAAACATGGTAACTAGCACAATGTTCTAACACAAGGCTCTCCCCACACTCAGAACAATGAAGTCCCATGTCTCAGAGCTGAAAGCACTTCTTACTCCAACCCACTACTCACACACCTTAGCTGGGGTGAGGGAATGGGCTACACTGCAGTATTTGTCCTGTGCCTGTACATATCATCGTGAGGGACAAAGGTAATTCAGACTTACACTTCGGCACTTCTACTATACTAGCTCCCTAATGCTTGATATTTGACAAGCTCTCTGTATCTCCTTTGGGTACTCATGGGTGACAAGCCCCCTGCATCTCCTTTGGGTACCCACATGTTATCAGAGGTGGCAATATCAGGGTTTAACTTGGAAGGTTTCAGTGGCTTGATCACCATTCTGCAATAGGAATGGTTTGATGTATTGTGGTGAGACTGGCCTATTTCCCTTTGTCGGGGGCCCTGGACACCCTAAACGTACACCGGATAAATGTTCAGCCTCCTGGGAAAAGGATAGCGCAATGTTCTGTTCATAGCTGTTCCTAAGAATATTCCCCACAATGTTTATGTACAAGAGGTAATGATGCACAGGTCTGAGCTGCAGGAGTCGAAGATGGAAGCTCTTCAGGGTTGGATGATATAGGTGAGTAAGTGCCTCAGCATTTCACCACTAAAGAACAATCACAGGTGAAATGAGTTTGTGGGTCCCAACCAAGTCCCAAATGTATGTTGTCTAAATTAGAGCTATTCAGAATGAGTGACAGACAGTCACTGGTGAACCTGGGGACTGGAAAAAACAGAGGGGAGTGCAGCAGGTTAAGACCGAGGTGCAATGCTACATGTAGCCCATTTGCACTGTATAGCGTTATTAGTTCCTCACATTTATGAGGAAAAAGATAAAAATTGAATCCACTGTTTAGCAGAAACAACAGTTTAGAAACTGTAAAACCTTTCAGGGAGCAAGGTTGTTAATGACACCCATTGCAAACCGTGGTATATGAATGGACTCCAGCTTAGGTTCTCTGCTAGTATAAGTCAGCACAGAAGTCAAGGGAGTTTCACCATTTTACATCATCTGAGGATCTGGTCCTCCATTTCTAGGCATCCTAAAAATCCAGAAATTAAGCTCAACTCCAAAAAAGATGCTACGCTAATCTTCCAAGGGATCGCAGATCCACAAGTCTAGTCACATGTAAGACGTTTGGCTCTGTTTACATCCTGCCCAAATCCTTGTAGACCAAAAGGAAGTTTACCCCAATGCAGGGGAACAATCTAGTACTTGTCAATTGACGCTCTACCCTCCTGTCAGAACCACAAAAGGAAGCCACGACTCCTAGATTTCGAGTGGTTCACCTAGATCTAGAAGAATACACCCGGTAGGATGAGGAACACCTGGTATGCAGCGATATCCCGCTCTCACCTTTTTGCTTAGGGCTTGGGATGTATTATAGGGTGGTTTTGTTTAGTCACTCTGAAATCATGGAGGTCAAACCAAGTGACTTCTCATCTCTTCCATCCCTCCTGTACATCCGAAACCCAATTTATGGGCAGTGGCCACACAGAGTCAGGACTTGCTGTCGTCACACTGGCTGTCTTTCCTGAATAAGAAATCTCATTGTTCGCCGCACTGAAAGGGGGCTGGATATTGCACACTTTCCAGCACAGACCATCTCCTGAGGAGCCAGTAGTGTAATAGATGGCGAAATGCGTTTCATTCATTAACCAGTTCACCTGCAAAAGAGGGAGGGGGCTACACACACCTCTATTCTCCCCTCCCAATTCCGGGGGGGTGTTTACTTTTCAAGGCACACATGATTTTGCCATATTGTTTCAGACAACATAGTGTGTAATAGAAGAGTGACCTGATTCTACAGCATGATCCAGCCAGTTCCAACATCTGTGCTTCAGCGGGTGTAATGAAAAGCATTTTAGAAGTTTTGTCCTTTAGGACCCATTGCTGCCGCCCCAATAAGTTCTCTCTCCTCCCCACTTCTCTACCAGAGTCCTTCCGGATTTAGCCGTAGCTCAAGCCCATCTTTGTGTCAATTACTGCCTGGGAAAGGATTGCCCTGGCACCAGGCACATGGAAATTGAGAAAGAAAACAAAGGCAGACAAAATAAAAAGATACGTATTGCAAAGACACATGAAATGACACGTGTCATTGTTTAATGAGCAAACAGAATACGCACCTCCACCCGTATTTAGTGGTACAGCACAACTGCTTTGTGAGAATGTACATTCAGTGAGGTTCTGCAAAATCTGCAACCAGATGCAGCCATGTAAATGGATGGATTCGTTTTGTGGGATATTCAGTGTAACTTAGGATTCGGTGGTTATTCTGCCCTTTTCCTGCCTTCAACCCAACAATTTATAACAATTTGTCAGAGACTTTTTGGGCCTAAACAGGTTGACACCGGAGTCCTAAGCTCCTTTTGACCATTTGCCTGTGCTGCTGCATTCCACCAGGATCGGCACAGCATATGCTGAACAGCAGGCAACAAGTAAATAAGAACTCAGTCCATTTTGGCAGTACTGAGAGATTGTGCTTGAGTTCTGGGTCTCAGCCAAGGTGGACTGGCAGAGCTGTGGGAGGCTACTGTATAGGACTCAATAGTGGTCCCGCTGAAGTCAATGGAAACAAGACTAAGTCCACAGCACGTGCCTGAACTTTGCTAGGCATTAGCCAGGCTAGTGCAACCCTCTTCTCACAATCTCGGTGGGGAAAGTTGAACAAAGAAAAACTAGCAAAGCGTTTTTGGTTTCCGTGTACATATAAAATTTTCATACACTAGTTTAGTGGCCTAAAGTCAGCAGTGCTGGCACCATCTCTTGACCCAAAAGCTTGAGGGTTCAGCATGCGGACAACTGTATTCCAAGGAGGGCTGCTGGCCAAGACAGATGATGTTGGAATAGATACACACTCCAGCTACAACTCAAAGAAAATAAGTCATATTAATAAGGAGTTCAGAAACAAGGGCTGCTCAAATCCAGCCCATCCACTGATGTTTCCTCCATTGGTTTTTATTTATTAGACTACTCTGGAGACTGATAGACCCTCTTCACTTCAGCTGTAAAGTGTCAGAGCTATCTAACAGGGTTTGGAAGTCAATGGGAGTTGAGCAGCTTATGAAATCACAGGCTTACATGCATTTTTGTTTCACTCTTCTTGACACGGGCCACAAGCGCTTGGATAAGCAGATTGAAAGCTTGGTATAGTTTCACCATAATTTCTGCTAGAGCCTCTGTAACCTCAGTTGAAATATAATTTGCTAACTTTTTGCAGCAGCAATATTCCTGAAAGAATTAGTTTTTTTAAAGATTTATTATAAACGGTGGATGTAGGCATGCCACAACCCTACTAGCCAGATGACTCACACTGCTAGCCAGAGGCTAACAGGAAAGATGTGGTAAGGTCACCAGCAAGGCTCAGGGGCAAGTGCTGGGAAGGAGGGCGGATGTCAAGAGTTCCAGTAGGGCGCTCTTATTGGATCAGACCAGTGGTTTATCTAATCCAGTACCCTATCACTGGCACTGGCCAAGACCAGATGCTTCTGGGGAGGGTAGAAGAAATGCTGCAGCAGGCAATTGTGGAATAATCTGTCCCTACAGTAAAGTTGCCTTCAAAGCTCCAGCTGGAGATTGCCTTAGGCCCTAATATGAGAGTTTATAGTCTTTCCACAACTTTAGCAACTTCCCTTTTACTTTTAGAACTCAGGATGTAAATCCCTTGAGCGTGTTACATGGAAATGGAGAGAATTCCTCCTGCCAATTACTGTTACAGGACCCCAAAGTGCTCTACAGGTGTTCCAAAAGAACAAAAGGTCTCAGCCCCAAGGAATGGATAGGTTTATTTTAGATGAGACAACGAGTGAAGACAGACACACACACACTAAGGTGGGGAAAGATGAGTTACAATCAGAGACTAGCGTCCCTAGGTTAGGCATGTGCACATTATATGGCCACGTAAGTATGAGTTGGATATGACATAAACTTTTCCCGGTAGGTAACCTGGAGGACGCGAATACATAGCAAGGATGTGAGTGAGGAGAGGGTGGTGGCTTGGCAAACAGGAACCATCCGGGCATTTTGTGCCTGGGGAGCACTTGAAAGAAGACATGCAATGGGAGTGGGAACAGGAAACAAAGAGGGTGTCAAGGAAATGCTTCCAGCACCAACCCGGTGACTAATACAGTACAGCTACACTACGGACCTTACAGTGGCACAGCTGTATTGTTGCCGCTGCGTCATTGTAAGGTCTCCTGTGTAGCAGCTCTGTGCCAGCGGGAGACGCTCTCCCACTGACATAGCGCTGTGCACACCGGTGCTTTTGTTGGTCAGGGGAGTGTTTTTTTCCACACCCCTGACCAACAGAAGTGCTAGGGTAGATAAAGCCTATGTTACTTATTTCAGACCCAATTTCACTTCCATGCAACACAACCCTAGTATTAACCCTAACATCATCTCTTGCTGTTTATTTTTGTAAGACTGTCGACATAATGGAGCAAGATTTTCAGAAGTGACTAGTGGTTCTGGACCCTCTGCCCCAATTTGGGGTACTTTCATAGGACCCGAGTTTGAAAGGATGGGTACTCACACTTTCTGAAATATCAGGCCCCTTCAAGGCATCTCAAGTTGGGCACCCAAAGCCTCTGGCCACTTTTGACAATTGTGACTCACAAATGTAAAGTCTTGAAAGCGAGACTGTAGAAAACTTCACATGCGGTAAAGAAGGGAGCCTCACATTAGTTCAGACTACTTCTCTTAGGGCTTGTCTAGGCAGGAAAGTTGTTCTTATTCTGCTATAGCCATGCTGATCAATTTCTCCAGGTAGACAAGTCCTTATGTTTGGTTTATGTCCCGCTCATCCACAGGGGGCTTTGAGGTTTGAATGCCTGAGAACCCTCCTTGGCAACACTTTCCACAAGAGGTGAACTCCTATACGCAGCTCCTGGAGCAGAAAGGGATAAGCTGTTGGCCCTTGTAAAATTGTATGTTAAATAAAAGAATTGGTGGCAAAACTGTGTGCTTCAGCTATGGCTCAATAATGCCCCCTATACTCTATAATGGCTTTGCCAGCCAGGTTTAAACAAAAAAGCCAATGTTTCAATATAGGTTACATTGCACTCCAGCCAAACAAGTGTCTAATGTGGTTCGAGCATGTGGACAGGCCAAAGCCATGTTAGAAGAGCACTCAGAAAAGCATTCTGGTTTCCGTGACCATTAGTACGATAATGTTTACTATGCTGGGGTGCTATGTTATTACAGTACAATTGTGCCTGAGCATCGGGTCTCGCCTGCATGCATGGGACTGCATCATATTACAACTATGTTACGCAACCCAACCGCAACTCTAGCTCTTTCCACCCATGGAGGAACAAGCTGTGTTAGGACAGAATCGTGATGTTATCATATTATCACACAGTGCCTTGGTACACTGTCTTTTGCAATGTAGATGCTCTGTAAGCCTGTGGTTTTCAGCCTTTTTTCATTTGAGGCCCCCTAAAAAACTGCAAATGGAGGAACCCCTTTAGAAATCTTAGACATAGCCTGCGGACCCCCAAGGGGTCTGAGATCTACAGGTTGAAAACCACTGTTCTAAGACAAGTTACTAACACATTCCTAAATACATGGCACTTCCCAGGCGTGCCTGAGAAAATCTCTAAGGAAGAGCTAATTTAGCTTCTTATCAAATGAATTATCTTGGCCTGTTCACCTCCCTTCCCCACCCCACCCCTCTTGATTAGGTCAGGCATCTCTTCCCACTTTGCATCAGGTGTGACAGGTGCATCTTAGAAGAAATTCCGAGCTTGAAAAACAGGTTTTAAAACCCAGCAGCCATTAGGATGCAAAAAGCATTTTCAAGCAGTGCATACTCTTCCCTGCCAGGACCCCAATATTAAAGGCAATCACTACAAAGGTTTTGCACTCAGCAGTTTCAAAGCCAATACTATACCTGGGCATTTCGTGTGTAGCATTCTGCTAAACAGAAAGGAAGCGAGAGAACCTCTCACTGCTGTTGATTCCTGCTATCACCTTTTACAGTTGCCATTGAACTCACAGCTCAGGATAAAAGATCTATGAAGGCTTTAGACTATTTTCATCCACCACCGCCCCACCCCTCACCAGCATAAGCCATTATTTACTAGCTCCCTTCCTCAATCACCTCCTCCTTCTCAATAGGTTTCAGTTTCCAATAGCTGTTCAAATACAATAGTGATAGGTGCCCTAGGAGTGGAAGTGATCAATCAAAGGCACCGAGAGCCAGAATACAACTGCCTTTTTCCAAGTTTCATTCAGGATCTTTAGTTCATTACACATCTGCTACTTTATCACATGCACCTTAGCACAGCCCACTCACCACCTTGGGAGCCAGACTTCAATGGTGCTACCCAGCTTTACAGCAACTGAGGATCTGACTCAAACAGCCTTCTAAAAAACCCAGCGGGTGCCCCCTATAACCATTCCGTATGTGTATATTAGTCTGTTGATGGGGGGGGGGGGGGGAAATGAGGTGGAACATCGCTCCTTCCCACTCATACTAAGAGAAGCTTCTTCAGTTTGCGGGGAAGAATACGTTCAGTCTCCCAGGGGTTGGTTGGTTGTTTTTTTAAATCTAGGACTCTCCAATTTACCGAGAGGTAGTTTGGCAATAAGGGAGATGGATGACTAAGAAGTCTCACCCTAATACCTATTGTATTTTATCATCAGTAGCTGTGTGGGGTGTCCAAAGGGAGATTATAAACTCTCTCAAGGCAGGCACCAAGCATTATTTCCCTTCAGTGTACCTAGCACCCTTTGTTGGGTGCTGTGTAAATAAACATTAAGGGCCATATTTTCTAGCGTGCTCAGCACCTAGCGGCTCCCTTTGCTGAGTGCTTTTGAAAAAGCTGGCTACTTCTGTACATACCTACAGCCTTGTACAGGCTAGGATTTAAAGGCATGCTGTTAGAGATGACTAGAGGTAGTTAGCAGGCTAGTAAAGACAAAGCAATCTAAGGGCACATCTTCATTAGCAACGTTAGTGGCTTGTGTAGTCGCAGCATAGCAAAAAAGCCCACACCTCCATGAGGGGTGTAACTCCCAGCGCTGGTGCACGGTCTACACTGGCACTTTACAGCGCTGAAACTTGCAGCGCTCAGGGGGGTGGGGAGTGTTTTTTCACACCCCTGAGCGAGAAAGTTGCAGCGCTGTAAAGTGTCAGTGTAGACAAGCCCATCAGATGTGATAAGTGCAGCAAGTTAAAGCCTAGCAGCATTCAGTGTTGGCATCTTGGAACAAATCTGGTGGAGAGTTCAGACTACACTTTACAAACATTAACCACCTTGAGTTAACTCCAGGTCAAAATTCATGTGTAGACTGAAGCCAGGTGTACACTAGACAGTTTTACCAATATAGGTTACATCTGTAGGGGTGTGAAAAAATAATCACACCCCCAACCAGCATAACCATGCCAGCAAAAGCCTTAGTGTAGATACAGTTACACTGGGAAAAAAAAAAAAATCCGATCCATTACTTGTATTGACCTAGTACCTGTACTAACACAGCACACACAAAAACAGTCCCTGCTCCGAAGGCTTTCAGGCTAGGTTTGCCAGTACAGCCTATTTTATTCAGGGAACTGGTAAAACCCATACCAGCAAAAGAACTCCTTTGCTGGTATAAGCTACATGTGCACTAGGGCTACAGCTGTAACAGCAAACCCTTTCTGGTGTTGACAAGGCCAAGCTTTTAAGTGGGAGCTACTGGGTACTGAGTTTATGGGCAGGGTTTTGTTTAATGTGTAGACAGCCATGCCCCCAAGGCTTTTGCCTTATATGAAAGTAATTAAGGCTAAAATAAGTCAATTGACACAATCTCATTGCCGCAGTGACCTCACCTGTTATTCAGCTGCAAAAGTGTATCAGACAGCCAATCCAAATCTTTAGCATTCTGAACTTAAGACCTCACTGGTTTTATACGCTTAACAAAGCCTCATTCAGTCATCATTCCATCTACGTGCCCAAAACCTCTTCGCTAGTGACAACTTTGCAGTGCGTTTCTGATTGTAAGCTCTTTTGGACGGGGAACATCTTATTTTTGTCCTGTATGTTCACGCCCCTAGGACAATGGGGCCGAGATCCCACTTAGGGCCTTTAGGCCCTACTGCAATACAAATAATAAACATGCATCATCATCTGCACCCAGCAAATCCAAATGTCCTTAAACAGAAGGCAGGTCTGCAGCACCTCCTTCCTTACAACAAAAACCACAGATTACAGCCCTGCGTCTCCCATAATGTAGGCTGAAGCACTGACGTCAGCTTTTAAGTACTGACCAAGCATTTATTTTTTTAAGGGATTTATTAACCAATAAGCAAAAAAAAGCCCCAAGAATCTTTCATCTAAACTCTTCGGAACATTTCAGCTCTCAGTGCTGAATCACTGCACAAACACCACCATGGTTGCAGGCTGATGCTCCATCCGTGCTCACGCGGGGGAATCATTTTAAGTAGCAAGCTTAACTCCTTGCTCGCTAGCAGCTCCCTTCGAGCAATGGCAGGGAAGCACTGCGAAATCCTCCTGCTGCACACACGCCCGTTTTCTTGGGTTCCTTGAAACACCAAGGACATAAGGCGACACACCATTGGGAAACCACAGGGCTGTTAACACCAGCAGCCGCCCAAACGTTGAGCCTGAGCCCAGGACGGAGAATACTGGTAAGACACTGCCTGCAAAGCCCAGCCACATTGGAGCCCGGCTATTTCCCCGATCTTCTGTAAAACCCCACGGCATTAGAATAGCAAACCGCTAACATATGTTCCCCCACGCTGCAGCCGCAACCGCCCCCGCCTCCCGTACACATACACACACACACGCTTTTAGCTCACGCGGGAGGATCATGTCATTTTATTTGCACCCAGCATGATCAGGATTTTGTTTGAACTCCTATCTAAATAAGCATGCAGTTCCCTGTCAGCAGCTCCCTGTATGATATCACCCAGCACGGGATTTGGTTTTTATTTTTTTTGTTTTGGGTACGCACGCAAGGTGAGTTTCCAGTCCGTTTTGCAAAATAACAAATGTTTTTTAAAACGTCTATCGGCTCTGGGTAATAAACACAACACACTCACAATTACATCTCCCCAACCATTCCCTCCAACGCATGCCTTGCAATCACCGATTCATGCACCACTTACCGCATCTTCCTAATCTTACCCCCGCATGTAAATACAAACGCACAGCATATCTCTGTGTGTGTGTTGCATTATATATAATTGGTGTCAAGATCAGGAAGATGCAGTACGCATCTATATAAAAAAATACACCTCTACATCAGAATTTTCTCCCCAGCTCCAACCCCCAGGATCTATTGCAGAAATCTGCAGGGTCACTCAAATACAAAGCATGATTAGAAACCCTAGGCCACCCCCTCTTCTTCCCTTACAACATTATAAACACTTACCCTCCCGTATTTCCTCTGCAGCCGGGGGAATTAGAGCTCCTGAGGTTCTCCAGCTGATTGCAAATTTCTGCACATTCGTCAGGATAATTAAACGCAATTACAGAATGATCAAATGAGAAGCCATGCAAGGCTGGTGCCAGTGCTGATGATGCAAGTTCTAGCCCCTTGCAAACACATACAGGCACCCACACTGAAATGTAGTCATAATACTAGCCCAGTAAGTGAGGGGCAGGCATGTGGGGTGGTGGGGGTGGATGGCACAGATAAGCATTAACAGGGCTGAAGGGATCCAGGAAGACAGAAGGTTGCACTTTAGAACTAAAAATGAACTGAGGATGAGGTCATGCCTTGAAAAAAAAGCACCTGACGTCACCCCCAGCCAATCAGAGAGCGAGGCTCAGGGGCAGGGTGACGTCAGCCTCTGATCCTGGAGCTTTGGGTGCAGATTAAAGGGAGACAGGCAGGCAGAGCTGCAGTTTAAAAGGGGTAATGGTCTAGTTTCCTCCCCCCTTTTTATTTATTCCCTCCCAGCCTGTAAGCTCTTAAAAGGGAAATGCACCGTCTTACCATCTACTGAAGGAGATGGGAGAGCGGTGCAGGGAGTTCTAGGCAGCGGTGTAAAGCAAGCCACTCATGCTAAATCAAGTTGGCATTTATTGTTAGAAGGGAAGGGTGTGCAGGCTTGTGTCATCAGCACACAGATATGCCCTGCTGTTCACAAAGAGGAACTGGGAAACATTTTCCAATGCCAAAGGGAGGGGAGAATATTATTGACTAAACCTTCCATGCAGCAGCCTTACGTTTTCAAATCAGATTTCATTTTGGAACGATGCACCTAGTGTCCTCCTATAGGATTTTACCCTAAAAAAAAAATCCCACCACCCTGGAGCCTTCCTCTTTGCATGCAGGGAGTGACCCAAAGCTGCCTGCTCAATTTATGGTGCTTTGGGAGGAAAGAAAAAGTATAGCTAAATGATAAGCCCTTAAAATAGCAAAGGAAAGGGGAGCAAGGAGCCCCCCAAGTCCTTGCTTTGTGGGTGGAATGTAATTTAGAAGCTGAGATTATCCATCTCTTTCTGTACAGGAATTCCAAGCTTCCGCCTCCTGGAGTTCCCCTAAAACAAAGGCCTGATCGATTGTTGTTGTTGTTGTTGTTGTTTTTTAAGGTTCCTTTACAATCTTCTTTATTTCCCGTAGGGCAGGGTTGTTTTTCTCCTTGGCATTTACTTTATTGCCCACTAAACAGATCAGCCACACGCAGTAGGGAGCTATAAGGTTTCATTCTTTCGGTGGTGCTGCTATAACACTAGCGTGTCTGTTGGATCGCTCACTATGGCATGGGGACTCCCTTCAGCTCAGGTACCCTACTCTCCGACCCACCATGGTTCAGCCTTGGGAACACTGGGCAGTGTTAAAAAGACAAGAGGACAATTTGGTGTTTGCTTCCCCCCCCCCCCAACTCCCCTTCTTTACAGCACTTCTGTCCCCCTCAGCTCAGAGGCTTTCCCTACATCAAGCATCATGCTGGCTGAGCAGAGGGTGGTATTTCCATCTCACCCTAAACACAGGATCGTAAGGTGACCAGACAGCAAGTGTGAGAAATCGGGATAGGGTGGGGGGTAATAGGAGTCTATGTAGGGAAAAAAAAAACAAAATCGGGACTGTCCCTATAAAATCAGGACTTCTGGTCACCCTACAGGATAGCTCCGATCACTCCCCCATCTGCAGCTGTGGGAAATTTCCTTCATCTTCCTCCCATGCTGCTCCAAATGCACAGGAGAGACTCTCTGCAAAGCCACTATGTTGCCTCCTTTAAATCTCTCCTGTACTGCATGCCTAAAACACACACTGCAGTGGCTGGGCAGCTGAGGTGCTGTGACCACATTATGATTAGTGTAATGTCTCATCTACCTTCTACTCCCCCTATTTATTTTATCCACTTGCTATTTGGGGGCAGGGATTGTTTTTTTCCTCATATGTGTGCAATAGTGCCTAGACAATGAGGCTTTGTTCCCTAATTGGGACCTCTAGGTACTACCATATAGAATGAAAATTCATCAGAGAGATTGGTCCAAGCTGCAAAGTTCAGGTTTGGCTCTGAACTCCCCCAAAATCTGGAGATATGCCCATACAAACCTCTAATTACAAGCACTGAAGACTCTAGACCAGCTTCCCAGGCCTGGCCAAGCTGTGCTTGTTGTCGGAATTAGTGTTGAGAAGGGAAGGTGGCTCTCAATTACAGCTATTTGAGAATTTTCCAACAGAACAGTCTCTCCAAAAAGACCAATTTGATAAAATTGAAACATTTTGTTTCAACTTGATTGCTTTGACTTTTCCATTTTATAATTTATAACATAAGAAGAGTTAAATAAATAAAGTTGAAAGAAATGTTTTGATAAGGTTGACATGTTTTGCAGTGTTTTGTTTTGTAAATATTTCTGAGATTGACAAATTTGGGACAAAACCAAAATTCAAAATCTCAGATTTTCCCACAGGACAGAAATTCAATTTTTTGATCAATTGTACTCTTGTTATCTTTCTGCTTTGCTGATCTTGGATCTGAACCACCACCTAGATTAATTTAGAGCAGCCCCCGGCTGCTCTAAATTATATCACTTAGAAAAAGTCCCATATGAATTACTAAAGTGCAGCATGCGCTGGTCATGACCTCTGCGACCATCAGCCATGCTTCTGACCAACTCAGGAATAGGCAGGAGAGGTGCAGGGGCAGAGATACAATCCCCAGCTGCCTTGTTTGTGTGAATAAGAGGGAGCTCAGGGCAGGATCTGACCCTGTGGCCCAAATTCTGCCTTCAGTTACACTGGTGCAACTTCCATGGAAGTCCATCAGCCCCATTCAAGCGAGGGCAGGATTGGGCCCTGTGTGATTCAGGGGCAAATTACATACAGAAAGTAAGTCATGGCATAAAAATAGTAAATAGTGAATGCACCACACAGGAGCCATGAAACCAGCATCTGAGGGGAACAGACTCTGGGGCCTGTTGTCATTTGACTGCATCGATTTAGAAGGGAGGGGGAAAGAGAAAATGAAGGCAAGGCTGGAAGAGAGATGAGATTCAAGATATCCGTTCCCAAGGCCCTCTGTGAGGGCCCACCAAACCCAAAAGCCAGCCCTCAGAGCCAGCACACATTTGGGCCCCTTGGAGAGCTAACATCATCATATGATGTGTTGTGGGGGGGGGGGGGGGGGGGGAGTCATGCTGTGATGGAAGGCCCCACCCCCATGCCACCCTAGTGGGCACAGAACCACCAGCCAGCCAAGAGATCTGCAAAAAGAGCAGTCATTTCCTTTGTGCCGTTGGATGTGGCCTGACAGCCTCCAGCTTAAAGAGGGATTACATTTTAAAAGCAGAGGTTTTGCTAATACTTATGAAAGCAAGGAAAGACTCCCTCCCCTTCCCTGCCTCCTTACGAGGACAGAGAAGGATTTTTTTTTTTTTTAACTTTCTCCTCTCCAAACATGTACAGATCAGCTGGCCAAATCAGGATTTCAAGCTATTACAGTTACTTAGATTGCAGGGGATCGTCTTTTGTTTATACATTTGTACAGTACCTAGCAGGCTTGGCCTTTAGGTGCTTCCATGATGCAAACAACCACCACCAGCAGCTGGGAAGGACTTAGGTCCCCCTAAGTTCCCCTTTACAGCCACAGGAAATTGATCATGGGAGATACATCCAGGGCACTTGGGCAGAGAAACCATCACTGGGAGTAGCAGGGGCAAAGTTATTGAGGAAAGTGCATTTTATATGCACCTAAAATGCAGAACTGTGCTAATTACAGCTTTGGTTACACCAGGGATTGGCCTGGATTACAACCATCACAGGCCAGACCATTGTAGTCACACTTCTGGTATGAACCTCTAGCACCAATAGATAGAGCTGCTATTAAGGTACAAATCATAGCTTACAACAGTCCTGACTGTCTGCTCGAGGGGGTTGGGCTGGCGTAGTTGTACTGGTAGCTAAAATCCCCAGTATAGCCAGCGCCCTCATTTCAAATGGAATTTATATAATATTCTCTCTCCCCTTCGGCCTAGTCTCAGTCTTGTAGCACATTCCAGCAGCAAAGTGATGGGGTTTAATTCTGTACTGCCTTGCAATTATGAAGGCAGCCCTTTATACCTGGTCAAAGTGCACAGAGCACACTGCAGCTCGAACATTTCAAACCAACAATGGCTTTCTCTCGTCAATGAAAATTCATGAAGGTTTTTTAGGTTGTTCTCAGAAAATTTAAACCAAATGAGTTTGTCATAAAACGGTTCAGGTTTCATCCCCCCCACCACCTTTTTTCCTTCTTCCACACCTTTTTCCAGTGGTAAATTCAAAACAAAACAAAAAAAGGAAGGGGGGGGCAGAGGAAGGAAGAACAATCTGAAAATGTTTGAAATCAAAGATTTTAGATTAAAAAAGTGTGAAAAATTCAAATAGCTGAAAAGTCATTGACTTTTGAAATTGGATGAAGATGATTTCAAAAATGTTATAGAAAAAAAATTCAACTTGATTTCCAATCAGTTCTAGCAAGACGCTATCCAGATCAGAATTCTCCGTACAGCTGGCTGAGATGAGGACATCATGGCAGGCACTGTGTTCTGAGCCAGAGTTGCGTGAGCTGGGGATGAGGATGCTGAACATCCTATTTGCAGTGGCAGGTGACTTCTGGTCAGAAAACAAGGACTAGGGAGATGGTAATAAAAGTCCAATGGGGCAAGGAGTCCTAGGGGATTGTGGGAAGGCATTGCAGGCCTAGTGGCCCTCTGTTGTGGTACTGGGTTGCTGCATCTGCACTGGACATAGTGAGAGGGAGTAACTCATTGTCTTCCCTCTGCCTCCAGATGTGTTAGCTCGCTCAGGTGATGCAACCCCTGCACATAAATGACTGGTGAGCATGTTTGGAGTGGGGGTCAGAGTAACAGGGACACTCATGCTTCAGCTCATGCTAAATCGCTAGCGAGGACAAACCCTTGGGAGACGAGATAAGCCTAGTGCTGGGGCTCAGTTGGTGCTAGCCGGGGGTGGAGTAGAATAGACCAATCACAGATACTTTTACCAAATCTTCATTCCAATGCTCTGCACTAGCATGCCTGGCCACTGCTCTACCAGTGCCAGAGCAATGGCGGGGATTAGCTCATTAGTGGCAATACAGCTGTCACACAAGGCAGTGGAGAATGAGGTCCACGATCCCATCCACTTCACCGCAGCAAAAAAAAACCAAAACAAAACAACTAAAGAGGCCCACAGGGGCCGCAGGGACATGCCAGCTGCTTCCGGGAGTGGCGCAGGGAGGCAGGGAGCCTGCCTTAGCCCCGCTGTGCTGCTGACTGGGAGCCGCCTGAGGTAAGTGCCTCCCGGCCAGAGCCCTCACCCCCTCCCACACCCCAACCCCCTACCCCAGCCCTGAGTCCCCTCCTGCACACAAACTCCCTCCCAGAGCTTGCACCCTGCAGCCACTCCTGCACCCCACCCCCCTGCCCAGGCTCAGCCCAGAGCCCTCACCCACTCCCGCACCTCAACCCCCTGCCCCAGCCTGGTAAAAGTGACTGAGAGTGAGGGAGAGTGAGCGATGGAGGGAGGGGGGCAGGGCCTTGGAGAAGGGGCGGGGCAAGGGTGTTTGGATTTGTGTGATTAGACAGTTGGCAACCCTACCTGGGCTGTGTAAGGGGAGGACAGGAGAGCAGCAGCCGATGTGGGGGAAATGACTTGGATGTTCCGAGCACTTGTTGTTGATCCTGGCTCCCCGCCCCTTACAGCTCCTAAGGGGGCACAGAGGAATGTTGGGAGGGTGAGCAGTATCTGTATGTCACCACTCGCACCTCCCCCCGCATGTTCCTGCTCCTGGAGGAAGCAGAGAGAAATCTGGATGCATAGGCGTTAACTTTCCCCAGCGCCAGTGGGTGCACGGTGCCCCCTCGACCATGGCATCCTGGGCAGTCGCCCAGGTGGCCCATCCCTAAGGCTGGCCCTGGACCTATGGCTCTGACTTGGGCATGTTACAGGAGAGTGACTCTGTAATAGTTACTATTTGTATTACATTAGTACCTAAGGTCCTAACTGCAGCAGGGCCCTGTTGCACTCGACACTGTACATACACACTTTAGACCCCTCTTGTCTCTTGCTATCTAAATAGCCAAGTTTTAGTATGGGGAATGGAAGTAGAGAGAGAATAAGTGACATTGCCTAGTACCCACAAGAATGAGGGAGCAGTGTCATGAGTTGATCCCAGAACTCTCAAATCCCTGTCTATTATCTTAATCACAATGCCAACCTCACTCCATTTCCCCCAGCATACTCATATGGAGATTGTTCAAAACAGTTTACTAGCTGGATTGTTTGTTATTTGAGAGCAGGGGCAGGGTTTTGTTTCAGACAGACACAAACACACAACTCCCCCCCAAAAAACAAACAGCACCCCACCTTACTTTTCCATTTTCCCCCCATTTTTCCTCTTGCCCGAATTTCAGGCATGTCTGAATATTGACTACATGTGAACTGTATGTCTGGAATACAGGTTACGCACTTCTATGTGTGATCCTTTTCTTCCAATGATTCCATACATTTTATCAACTTAATCTCAGTTCAAATGTACAACTTGAAATCTGGGTCACCTATTATTTGTACATTTAGTAAAAACCTCAACCTGATCATTTGGAAAGCTAGGGAGAGAAAGCTGGTTTGCCAGGAATTCCTCATCCATTTAAAGGAATTACTTCTCAACCTGAACCGTGGTTACCCTGAACTACGGAGGAGTGGCCCCAGTTGCAGCCAGCGGTGTAGCTGCACCAGTGCAAAGGCTTAGAATTGTCAGGCAGAGCTGTTGTCTACATCAGCTTGAAACCAGCACTATTTGGGGCTTATTGCACTGTACTTTAGCTACACTAGTTTGTGCCACTGCAGCTATACTAGGGCTGAAAGCAGGGTAAACAAAGTTAAAGAAAGTTCCATCGGTTCCCATGAAGTTGTTCTTTAGTCTTCACTGTGCTCTGAAGTCTCCGGCCTTGCACCACTTCAGTGAATAGGGAGTGTTGCCATTGACTTGAATGGATGTAATGTAGAGTCCTAGAAGAGCAGGCCAGTCCAGCATGGGGAGGGGTCAGCATGGGTTCCCTATTACTGTAGCTCAGTGAATACTAGCTCACATGGCAGATCAGCCAGGAATGGCCCCACTGGAGTGCAGTTCCGTTTAGGGCTGCCTGGCAACCATTAATGGCCCACATCAAAGTTCATTGAAGTCAGGGGAAAGACCTTCCTTGACTACAATGGACTTTGACTCAGGCCCTAAAAGAGCCAACTCTCCTAGCTAACTGACCCCCTGTTTACCTGGTGGTTTTCAGTGTACTTCAGGCTACAGATACATGGGGCTCACTCTTTTCCAGCCTAGCAGCAGGCCTTGGAATGGAATCACAAGGCTACATAAGAGCTTCACCATGCCGGAATCAAGTGGCAAGCCACCCACCCCATTGCAAAGCAACCGTCATGCTGAAAGAGAATGTGCCACACAGCTGATCTGCAGAATGCTGGTCCAAAACCTTTGTATTCAACACAGAAGTGCCACTCTAACCCAATGGCAGTAATTAGCTTGCTAGAGTGTCCATGCTAGCTCATCTTTCAAGGGTACCTAGCCCTACCTTAATGGCCAGTTGTCAGTTTGGTAGCTTTGCCTGAGAAAGTTGGGGATCAGAGGAGTGATTTGTTTCCCCTGTAAATAAAGGCCACCTGAGAACATTTTTACCTGTTAAATAAGTTGGGGAAGGAGAAAAGACCCTGAAACCTTAGGATCCCCATGCCCAAGTCATAATATAGGATTCTCCCTCCTCACTGTTGCAGAGCAAAGCAAATCCTTCCTCTCTCCACTCACCCAGGGTCTCTGCCCATGTACAAGTTGGGGGTGGGGAAGCTTCTCTCTGACCGCCCCCAAAGAGCAATCAGTTTAACCATATGCATGTCTGAGAATGGCTTTAAATCTCCCCGCCCATTTGCACCCCTGAGTGAACCTCAATAGCCAAGTTATTTGCCTTTTTTCCCCTCGAATCCCAGGTTTGTCATTTTCAATGCTGAAAGCGTCTGCTGCCCTCCAACCTGTCCCGTCTCTGCTCTGCGTTCTCCAAGACAGCCACAGAAATGCAGCATGGTGCCTTGGCCCGCAGCACATACTGCTGGATTTGCAAAATGCCATTAAAATGGATATGAAATCTCACCCCACATTGCCCAGGCATAGGCAGAAGCAGCTTCTGCCAATACTTTTAATGTTGCTGGCTGCAACGCTTGCACTGATTTCCAAGGATTAGTTTTACAGTTGCACTGAGAGGCCCCAACTAAGATAAGGGCCCAGTGCTAGGAGTTGTACAGACCTCTGAAGAAAGAGCCCCTGCCCCAGGAAACCTATGGTCTCATCTGACAAGACAAAGTGGGGGAGGAGAAACTGAGGTGAGTGACTTACCCAAGGTCACACACCAGGTCAGTGGCAGAGCCAGGAATAGACTCCAGGGCTCCTGTATCCCAGGCCCCAGCCCTGCCTATCCAACCACACGGCCTCTAAGTGCTGCCGCCTAAGGGTCTCACAGAACATCCTTCACTGAGCAATGGCGGAGCTGAGGAATGTTGTGTTTTAGTGAGAGGCAGTAGGGTTACGATGCCGGGGGATGGTCACGTTGTTTATTTACTACCCAGAAAACAGGAATTGGATGCACAAGTTATGTTACCGTGGCAGGCCAGCCTCAACTTGTGCAGAGTTCAGGACGTTGAGGGTTAAGTCAGCTGCTGCCCTCCCCCCCTTGACTCACCAAGCTTTGCCCTGGCACTACAGCACACATGCCACCTCTGACCAGCTCCAGGGTAGGCACTGCCCTCCTCCTACGGGACCTAGATGTGACAGGCCGATGGGCCAGATTCACAGACTGTGTCAGTTGACTCCAACCACACTCAACCAGTTTATATTAGCTGAGAGAATTTGGCCCAGGGTCTGAAGCTGGCTTGACACCATTTGCAGCAACAGTGGCATCATCAAGCACTGAGCATTTGGGGGAGGAGGAAGGCAGAGAGCCAGCAGGAAAATGGCCAAGCCAAGCATTGCATAACAGCAGTATGTGTATTTGTGCACATGCCTGACATACCCCGTGCTCTAGTTGGCCTTGGAGACCCCAGCACGGAAGGGGTTAATCTGTAACGCCACAAACTGTCCTAGTGGGTGCATGACGACATCAATACATACATGTATGTGTTCAGTACAAACATGTGAAGTCAGTGTCTTTGGAAGGGGCTGCAGTTGTCACATATTAGCCAACTCCTGGATGTTTGCACAACACGAGAACCGCCCCATTCCAATAGCTGCCAGTTACACAAGCCTTTCACTCAGCCAACAAGCTTTCCCTGTTCTCTGGCTCACGGCATGTGCTTTCCCTGCACACAGAGGTGCCGGAACAAGAGAAGGAATCACACGTGAACAGCACAAGGGGGTGTGGGCTTCTCAGAGTAATGTAAACAACCATGCAAAGGATGTTAAATGCTGGAGGCTGGGGCTATACTCTTGAGTCTGTGCCAGGTAAGCAAAAATCAATGTCACGTTCTTCCCTGAGCTCCTCAAGACTGGTGGCCTTTCAAGGTGTGCGCAGAAACACACGCACACAGCAGGTTCTGTTCCTCGTGTGCACATTGAACAGGCTGAGGGGGCCCTCTGTCTGTTTGACAGAGAACAGCTGTCTGGTTGGTGTGTCTCCACCAGTGACAAGCCCACACTGGAGTTCTAACCTCATCCTCCCCCCAAGACAGTCTCTGCAGAGAAACGTGCAGGTCATTCTATGGCACCATACAGCCAGTGAGAGTGGGGTAGGAACTCAGTGGAAATCAACTGACAGTAGAAAACACTCCACTGAAAACAGGAACAGAACATCATTTTTAACTGGTGGAACTGGCCAGTTTCTCAAAGGTGCCTCCGTCTGCTCCCCCTTCCAGGTAATTTCAAAACAATGTGTAGAAAAAACCCCAAAGCCTTTCAAAGGTTTGAAATTCTGGGTCTCTCCCTATTATCTGTGCCACTGAATGCAATAGAGGCCATGTCTTCACTGCCAAATAAGGCAAGTTTTTACAGAGAGATCACTAACTTGAGTCAGCTCTTACCTCGATGCAGGTAGCTGAGATAAACCCCAGGTGGAGGGAGCATACTTGACTAGCTACATCAAGGTAAGAACTACCTGTGTCTTGTCTCCTCTAGGATTTTTCAGCAAAATAGTCAACTTGCATTATCTATCTTGCTGTAAAACACATGCCTTTTTTGGCAGTGAAGTTGTAGCCAGAGTGGGCTTGTCTTCACTAGGAAAAAAAGTATGTTTAACTCATGTTAAAATCCTAGCAAGGGCAAGGCGAAAATTCTGTAGCTCTCACAAGAGTTAGCAGGTTAAGATAAACTAAAAATGCTTTGTTTTTTAGCAGTGTTGTAGCGCGTGTCGGTCCTAGGATATTAGAGACAAGGTGGGTGAGGTAATATCTTTTATTGGACCAACTTCTGTTGGTGAGGGTATGTCTACACTACAAAATTAGGTCAAATTTATAGAAGCCGGTTTTATAGAAATCGGTTTTATACAGTCGATTGTGTGTGTCCCCACATAAAATGCTCTAAGTGCATTAAGTCAGCGGACCGCGTCCACAGTACCGAGGCTAGCGTCGACTTCCGGAGTGTTGCACTGTGGGTAGCTATCCCACAGTTCCCGCAGTCTCCACCACCCATTGGAATTCTGAGATCCCAATGCCTGATGATGCAAAAACACTGTCGCAGGGGGTTCTGGGTACATGTCGTCAGGCCCCTCACCCTCCATCAGAGCAATGGCAGACAATCGATTCGCGCCTTTTTACCTGGATTACCTGTGCAGACAACATACCACGGCAAGCATGGAGCCTGCTGAGCTCAGCTCACCGTCACCATATGTCATCTGGGTGCCAGCAGACGTGGTACTGCATTGCTACACAGCAGCAGCTCCTTGCCTTTTGGCAGTAAATGGTGTATTACGACTCGTATCCATCGTCGTTGTATTCCTCAGTGAGTTCGGTCAGAGGCACCTGGGCAGGCATATTTTGTCTCCTGGAGACAGTCCTGCCGGCAGTCCTATTGAACCGTCTTGACGATGATGGCTAGCAGTCGTAATACAGCATCTTCTGCCAAGCACCCAGAAGATGCCGATGGCTATCAGTCATGCTGCACCGTCTACTGCCAGCCTAAGATGTAAAAGATAGATGGACCAGATTTGTTCTGTATTCATTTGCTTCCCCCTCCCTCTGTGAAATCAATGGCCTGCTAAACCCAGGGTTTTGAGTTCAATCTTGGGGGGGGGGCATTCTGTGTGACAATTGTTTGTATTTCTCCCTGATGCACAGCCACCTTTGTTGATTTTAATTCCCTGTAAGTCATGTCATCACTCGCCCCTCCCTCCCTCCCTCCCTCCGACAATAGTTTCATGCCTTTTTTCAGCCCAGATGTCATAGCACTGAGATCATGGAGCCCACTCAGATCACCGCAGCAATTATGAGCACTATGAACACCACGCGCATTGTCCTGGAGTATATGCAGAGCCAGAACATGCCAAAGCAAAACCAGGCAAGGAGGCGATTGCAGCGCGGCGACGAGAGTGATGAGGAAATTGACATGGACATAGACCTCTCACAAAGTACAGGCCCCAGCAATGTGCAAATCATGGTGTTACTGGGGGAAGGTTCATGGTGTGGAATGTCGATTCTGGGCCCGGGAAACAAGCACAGATCGGTGGGACCGCATCATGTTGCAGGTGTGGGACGATTCCCAGTGGCTGCGAAACTTTCACATACATAAGGGCACTTTCATGGAACTTTGTGACTTGCTTTCCCCTGCCCTGAAGCGCCAGAATACCCGGATAAGAGCAGCCCTTACAGTTGAGAAGCGAGTGGCAATAGCCCTGTGGAAGCTTGCAACGCCAGACAGCTACCGGTCAGTCGGGAATCAATTTGGAGTGGGCAAATCTACTGTGGGGGCTGCTGTGATCCAAGTAACCAACGCAATCAAAGACCTGCTGATATCAACGGTAGTGACACTGGGAAACGTGCAGGTCATAGTGGATGGCTTTGCTGCAATGGGATTCCCAAACTGTGGTGGGGCAATGGACGGAACCCATCTCTCTATCTTGTCACCGGAGCACCAAGCCACCGAGTACATAAACTGCAAGGGGTACTTTTCAATGCTGCTGCAAGCCCTGGTGGATCACAAGGGATGTTTCACTAACATCAATGTGGGACGGCCGGGAAAGGTACATGATGCTCGCATCTTCAGGAACTCTGGTCTGTTTCAAAAGCTGGAGGAAGGGACTTTCTTCCTGGACCAGAAAATAACTGTTGGGGATGTTGAAATACCTATCATTATCCTTGGGGACCCAGCCTACCCCTTAATGCCATGGCTCATGAAGCCATACAAAGGCAGCCTGGACAGTAGTCAGGACCTGTTCAACTATAGGTTGAGCAAGTGCTGAATGGTGGTAGAATGTGCATTTGGATGTGTAAAAGCGCGCTGGCGCAGTTTACTGACTTGGATAGACCTCAGCAAAGTCAATATTCCAATTGCTATTGCTGCTTGCTGTGCGCTCCACAATATCTGTGAGAGTAAGGGGGAGACATTTATGGTGGGGTGGGAGGTTGAGGCAAATCGCCTGGCCGCTGATTAGGTGCAGCCAGACACCAGGGCGGTTAGAAGAGTACAGCAGGGCGAGGTACGCATCAGAGAAGCTTTGAAAACCAGTTTTGTGATTGGCCAGGCTACAGTGTGAAACTTCTGTTTGTTTCTCCTTGATGAACCCTTTCCCCCCCCCCGGTTTACTCTACTTCCCTGTAAACTAACCACCCTCCCCTCCCCCCTTCGGGCACTGCTTGCAGAGGCAATAAAGTCATTGTTACTTCACATTCATGCATTCTTTATTAATTCATCACACAACTAGGGGGATAACTGCCAAGGTAGCCCGGGAGGGGTGGGGGAGGAGGGAAAAGGACACACTGAAGTTTAAAACTTTAAAATTTATTGAAGGCCAGCCTTCTGATGCTTGGGCAATCATCTGCGGTGGAGTGGCTGGGTGGCCGGAGGCCCCCGCACCGTGTTCTTGGGCGTCTGGGTGAGGAGGCTATGGAACCTGGGGAGGAGGGCTGTTGGTTACACAGGGGCTGTAGCGGCAGTCTCTGCTCCTGCTGCCTTTCCTGCAGCTCAATCATACGCTGGAGCATTTCAGTTTGATGCTCCAGCAGCCGGAGCATTGACTCTTGCCTTCTGTCAGCAAGCTGACGCCACCTATCCTCTTCAGCCCGCGATTCAGCCCGCCACCTCTCCTCTCGTTCATATTGTGCTTTTTTGCACTCTGACATTGACTGCCTCCACACATTCTGCTGTGCTCGGTCAGCGTGGGAGGACATCTGGAGCTCCGAGAACATATCATCCCAAGTCTGCCGTTTTCTCCTTCTAGTCTTCACTAGCCTCTGCGAAGGAGAAACATTTGCAGCTGGTGGAGGAGAAGGGAGAGGTGGTTTAAAAAAAACCAGACATTTTAGAGAACAATGGGTACACTTTCACCTTAAATGTTGCTGTTCACATTACACAGCACATGTGCTTTCGTTACAAGGTCGCATTTTTTCTCTTATATCGAGGGCCTGCTGGTTTGGTGTGAGAGATCACTCACGCAGTGCCAGGCAACAGAATTCGACTTGCAGGCAGCCATGGTAAGCCACAGTCTTTTGGCATTTTTAACCTTCATAACATGTGGGAATGGTTTCAAACAGCAGCGCCCTCATTTCCCATACTAAGCACCCGTTGGGTTGGCCATTTAAAATGGATTTGCAACGTAAAAGGAGGGGCTGCGGTTTCCGGGTTAACATGCAGCACAAACCCAACTACCCCCCCCACACACACAATTCTCTGGGATGATCACTTCACCCCTCCACCCCACCGCGTGGCTAACAGCGGGCAACATTTCTGTTCAGACGAGCAGGAACGGGCACCTCTGAATGTCCCCTTAATAAAATCACCCCATTTCAACCAGGTGAACGTGAATGATATCACTCTCCTCAGGATAACAAAGAGATAAGAAATGGATGTTGTCTGCATGCCAGCAAACACTGAGACCATATGCTGCCATGCTTTGTTATGCAATGATTCCAGACTACGTGCTACTGGCCTGGCGCGGCAAAGTGTCCTACCATGGCGGACGGGATAAGGCAGCCCTCCCCAGAAACCTTTTGCAAAGGCTTTGGGAGTACATGAAGGAGAGCTTTCTGGAGATGTCCCTGGAGGATTTCCGCTCCATCCCCATACACATTAACAAACTTTTCCAGTAGCTGTACTGGCCGCGATTGCCAGGGCAAATTAATCATTAAACACGCTTGCTTTTAAACCATGTGTAATATTTACAAAGGTACACTCACCAGAGGTCCCTTGTGTGCCCTCAGTGTCTGGGAGCATGCCTTGGGTGAGTTCGGGGGTTACTGGTTCCAGGTCCAGGGTGATAAACATATCCTGGCTGTTGGGGAAACTGGTTTCTCTGCTTCCTTGCTGTGAGCTATCTTCCTCATACCCCGAACCCGCTTCCCTGTTGCGTGATTCTCCATTGATGGAGTCAAAGCACACAGTTGGGGTAATGGTGGCTGCACCCCCTAGCATGGCATGCAGCTCTGCCTAGAAGCGGCATGTTTGCAGCTCTGCCCCAGATCTTCCATTTGCCTCTCTGGCTTTGTGGTAGGGATGCCTTAGCTCCTTAATTTTCACACGGCACTGCTGTGCATCCCTGTTATGGCCTCTGTCCTTCATGGCCTTTGAGGCTTTTTCTAATATTTTGCCATTTCGTTTACTGCTACAGAGTTCAGCTAGCACTGATTTGTCTCCCCATATGGCGAGCAGATCCTGTACCTCCCGTTCGGTCCATGCTGGAGCTCTTTTGCGATCCTGGGACTCCATCATGGTTACCTGTGCTGATGAGCTCTGCGTGGTCACCTGTGCTCTCCACGCTGGGCAAACAGGAAATGAAATTCAAAAGTTCGCGGGGCTTTTCTGGTCTACCTGGTCAGTGCATCTGAGTTGAGAGTGCTGTCCAGAGTGGTCACAATGAAGCACTGTGGGATAGCTCCCGGAGGCCAATAACGTTGAATTCCGTCCACACTACCCCAAATCCGACCCGCAAAGGCCGATTTCAGCGCTAATCCCCTCGTTGGAGGTGGAGTAAAGAAACCGGTTTAAAGGGCCTTTTAAGTAAAAAAAAAAAAAAAAGGGCTTCGTCGTGTGGACGTGTCCAGGCTTAATTTGATTTAACGCTGCTAAATTCGACCTAAACCCTAGTGTAGACCAGGCCTGAGAGAGACAAGCTTTCAAGACACACAGAGCTCTTTTTCAGGTCTGTGGAGCTCAAAAGCTTGTCTCTTTCACCAACAGAAGTTGGTGCAATAAAACTTATTACCTCACCAACCTTGTTTTTGCTAGGTGTTTAACTCCAGTTAGCTAACTTGAATTAAGACCACACCTTGATTTCCTAGTGAAGACACAGCCAATGAATGATTCCAAGGGTTGGCTGTTTGTTTCCTGCCCCACTTTTGGAGAGTTTTTAGAGAAAGCATTGAAAAGTTTTGAGTGGCAAAAGGGAAAAGGGAAAGATAAAAACCCCAGAGACTCAACCCTTGGAATCATTCATTCTGTTGCATTCAATGGCAAAAAAGGGGGAAACAATTCTGAAATTTAAAAACATTTTGTGCAAACAGAGGTTGAAAAGATGTTTGGTTGACTTTTTTTGTTGTGAAAAAAGGAATTTCCAACCAGTTCTAATAACTGGGTAGCAATTTTCATCTGTACAAAACAAATGATAAGGTTTATTCATATTATTTATAAGGGTAGCACCTAGAGGCCTCAGCAGACATCAGACCCCACTATGGTAGGCATTGTGTAAACACATTGTAAAAGAGAGTTCCTGCCCCAAAGTTACTATCTAAGCTGACAAAGGGGGAAAGAAGCACAGAGGGGTGAAGTAACTTGCCCATTAACATAGCAGGTTAATGACAGAACCTGGAAGAGAACCCAGGACCCTTGGTCTAAGACCCTGTCTACTACCACACTGCCTTTTAAGCACAAGGACTTGAATTATTATTTCTTTCAATGCATAGACTTTCCCTCCCCCTCTGCCTTAGTTCTGGGCATGTTGATACAGTTTAAGATATAATAGCCACACAGTTCCACTCCAGTCATAATGGGAATCTCCTGGAGCAGGCCTGGTAAGAGAGAGCGAGCAAATCTGGGAAGGTTAGCCAATCTAGGCTCTGGCAGACCAAGGGTTAGAAGCACGTTCCAAAGGCAAGATGGCTTCATTGAGAAGGCCCTGTTAGCAGACCTCTCATTTAAATTGAAGGGAACCAGCTTGAGCACCTCCACTGAGAGGTGGGGGCTTAGCCACCTCTACCTCACACTTAGACCACTGATGAAGCCCCATCAACAGCTCTGGAGAGCAACCTCCCTTCTTTACTTCTCTTAACAGCACACTCAGGCAGTGTAGTGCTGCCAGTTTAAGGGGCATGACCTTCATTTAGGGTCCCCCCCAGACAGGGACATAGGGCTAATGCAAAACACACAAATTCTACGCTGAGGGGTCCTTTGCATTAACACCACATCACTTAAGATATGGCCCTGTGAGCAGAGATGCTGGAATCCACAACGGACACATGTATGCCTATGTCATGTAGCTGTTCCAGGGCAGATAATCTGAGCTCCAGATCTCCCTAGTGGCACACTTTCCACCAGAGATCTATGTGTAGCAAGTCCTTTCCAACCCTCACACATCTGTGTATAGGGCAGCCAGGACCCTAGAGGCCTATGCACTACTTCCCTCCCACTTAAACCCCATTATGAAGGCTGAAGGGAACATAGGTCTTGTTCTGGCCCTCTGTGCCAATGTCACCCCTTGAACATAAGTTGGTCACACAGCAAAGGTACCTGGTTAGGCTGTGGTATGGCCAGAGCCTCATGCCTCTCAACACACCAGCTGGAGATCCAAAGCTGAGGATGGAGCGGGGCATGCTGCACATCCAAAATGAAGGTGACATAATTGCTCCTATAAAGGCATTTTGCCCTGACCCACTACTCTACAACCAGAAGAAGCGATGGTTCAGCTCTTACTGTCCTGGCCTGAGAAACCTGGGCTCAGTTCTGTGCTCTTGGGAAAGTCACTTAGGCCCAGATCTTCAATGGCATTTAGGTGCCTAAATACGTTTGAGGATTTGGGCATATGCTCTCTGTGCCTCAGTTCCCCATCTGTAAAATGGGGATCAAAAGCACTTGCCTACAGCACAGGCATGTTGTGAGGATAACTACAGTAAGAATTATGAAGTGCTCAGATACTATGCTAATGGGGAGCACATAAGTACCCTGGATAGAATGACTCAAGTTACTATTACGAATGAGATGTCCTCAGACCACTCCGGCTTTAAGAGCCACAGTCTGTTCCATCAGCCATAAATCACCTACAGAGTTATAATGGGTTCTACTTTTCTGTCATCAGGTGTGTCTTGGCCTCACTTTCCCCTCTGATCCGCATTCTTCCTCTCGAGGCAGGGGCAGTTTGGGTCTTTTAGACTTTGGCTCTCTGGATAAAGCAAAACTTCTACAGAAGTCCAAAACCATTCAAAATGGTCCTTTGCCCTCACTGTGTCAACAGTTGCAAACCAGTGCAATTGCTGCAGTTATCAGTAATAAAAGTATGGGAGAAGCAGCTCCTGTCTACCTGGGCACTAGGGGGTCATATTTCTCATTCATTTTAGGGTTTTTTTTTGGTAAACAGAGATTTGAGGCACTGTTGGAGGAGAGCATAACTAGGCTCAGGTACCATATGAGGCACAAGGGCAAAGTCTGAAGCCTTTCAACCCATCAGGAAGTGGCCCTAGGACTATGTCTATACTGGGGATTTGTCCAGATTCCAGCAACTGATGGACAACATCACACCCATGCAGATGCATGGAGTAGACAAGGAAAACTGATTTTCACTGGTGAATCTTACTCACAGTCTATATTAGGCCTACTAACCCACACCTTAGTGTGGCTTATTGTGCCTTTAGAACAGAATAAAATGAAAAAAAAATATGGCTGCAGCATTGCTATAGTCAGTAGCTCACTATGAATCCCACATGCACCCCAGTAAACCTCATCCCCTTCCCCCAAATAGCACACCCATGAGCAATTACACCAGACAAGGATTGTTCCTGAAACAATCAAACAAACTAGAATTTGTGGGAAGAAGTCATGTGCAACAGAATAGGTAGCATCAAATGGTGAAAGAAAACATTGAATAACTTGGTGGAAAGCAGGTGGTCCCTTAGTTCTTCTTTGTAGTGTGAAGTGAGTCAAGCGACCCTACCAAAGGTAGCTGCAGGAAGAGGCAGTAGGGGCAGCTGTCCTGCTGGTTGTTAGGATGTGTCAGTGAATTCTGCCCAGTCTATTAGTAGTGGGTCTCAGCTGTGTGTTCTTGGGAGTTGGTGCAGGGCTGGAACATCACAAAAGGCCTAACTGGGAAATTAGAACACCACTTTGGGCAATCAGTGTGGCAAGAGCACATTGTGACTGAAGTAACAGGGCCTTGCCTGCCCCTGGCAAGCCTGTATATAAGATAGGCCAGGCAGGTGAGGTAATGTCTTTGATTGGACCAATTTCTGTGAATGAGAGACAAGCTTTCAAGCCACTCAGAGCTCTTCCTCAGGTCTGGGAGAGGTGCTCACTTTTCAGGCACTTCCCTCAGGGCACAAATAGGGTGACCAGACATCAAGTGTGAAAAATCAGAAGGGGGGGGGGCACTATATAAGAAAAGGAGCCTATATAAGAAAAAAACCCAAAAATCAAGACTGTCCCTATAAAATCAGGACATCTGGTCACCCTAGGCACAAGTCATTTACTCAAACACAGACCAGTCCCTCTGCTTACCATGTGCTATAGCTCCCAGACAATTTTCCCCCTGACTTCTCTCAGTGCTGTAAGGAAGGCACCAACTTTAGCCTAGCCCAGCCCAGCCCACCTGCTTTCTGAAACTTCTCTTCAACTGAGCTACTTGCTAAGGTGCTGGCTTTTGTAATCATTCCATCCCTTCTCAGCTGGGTCGATAATTGACCAGGGTTGGCTGGCCCCTTGCCTGGCCATTAAAGGGCCGACCACCCTGTTACACCAGAGTTATAATTAATGCTAACAAAAATGTTGGAAGGGATAGTAATTAAACCTAATTTTTCTGGGCTAAAGGTAATCCAGAACTATTAGAGATCAGGAGTCACAGGTTTCAAGGCCAGAAGGGACCATTGTGATTATCTCACCTGATCGCTAGGGTAAGACCTAAACTGGACAGAAGGTTATTCTAGATCTACCTACTTTGTGATTCTTACACTTTCCTCTGTAGCATCTGTCGGAGTGAGGATACTGGCGTGTCTGGAGCCCGGACCTCAGGTCTGAACCAGGCTGGCAAATCCTTTGTATGGAAAACACCAAATGCAGTGTGGATGTTACTGGAAACAAATAACAAATCTAATGACTATTATTACTACTACTCCTAATCCACCCTCTCAGTCCCCAACAGTTTATGCATAGAGAAAAGACGTGAAGCCAGTCCAATATTCCCTGTTGTTCCGTAAACACCATCCATTGTCTTTCAGATGAGACGATCCATCACAGAAAGAGATGATCATAACTCATTTGCTGCACTTGTTAAATGGAAGGAAAAGCTTGGTTGGGTTAGTTCCAATGTTGTGTCAGCTCTTATTTTATCTGAACTGTTTCATTCATTCCCTATACAAAGTATGCCTGCCACCCGGTGTTGAAAGCCCAGACCTAAAGATGAAGACAGCTGTGGAGGTAGCACTATGCCTGCAAGAGTTCATAGACTGTAATGCAATGTGATTTCTGAATGGAAAGCATCCTGCAGTACAATCTGTGGCACTACAAATCCCAAATCATAACAGCACATAACTACTAGCAGTGTTCCTCCTTCCATTCAATCCCACAGTTACCTACATTCCGGACCAACTTGGTATCTCCTCACTTTTGTTGTGGCAAATGGATTACATCAGAATGCAAAGCTCTGAGGTTATAGTCATTTATATTAAAGGAAGGGATTCATGCAGGACACAGCCGTCAGTGTCCTGCATGAATGATTTATTTATGCCCTTCATTTTGGATCTTTGTCACACACTGCATCCTATGTTTGGGCCTTGGCAGGCAGAGGGGTATGACTTGTGGGGGTATAGTTCTGCCCTGACTGGATAAAGAATGTTGGGTTAGAACCTTGGGTCCAGCTGAGCTGAGCTGCAGGACTCCAGGAGGAGAGTAAAGGTGATGTTCCTCCACCTCTCTGCTCCCCTGACCCTAGGCACAGATGAGGGGACCCAGTTCATACCCTGGCTTAAGCTGGAACAGCTTCAGGGCTGCTTTCATTTACACTGGCTGGTAACAGCCCACTAGATTGCAGCCCAGGATAGCTAGAGTGCAAGTCACTCTCGCCACACTCCCAGCTGATTCCTGTCATGCCCTCAGAATGCTCCCTACTTCAAGGACACCAGAAACAGGTGACTACATTAGACAGGATAAAAAGGATGAAGGCTATAAACCCTCAGGCTTTGCTTCAGGGAATGAGCCAACTAGGAAATGGCAGAGGTCAGGAAGCAACATCAGCTCTGGGCAGCTTGTTCCATAACTCTTCACTACAGGGATTCTTACACCTTCCTCTGAGGGACCTTGTGCTGGTAGAGACTAGAGCTGTGTGAATAAGGACTTGTCTACATGTGAAATGTGACCGTGGCAACGCTGTACTGGTGTCGTATTTCAGTGTAGATGCTACCTATGCCGACAGGAGGAATACTCCCATTGGTGTACGTAATCCCTCTCCCTGAGAGGTGGTAGCTAGCACTCTCTACACCCAGGGTTAGGTGGGCTTAACTACACTGCTCAGGAGAGTGAATTTTTCACACCCCTGAGAGATGTAGTTAAGCCGACTTCATTTTCTAGTGCAGCGGTTCTCAAACGGTGGGTCGGGACCCCTGGGGTCACCAGGGCTGGCTCAGACTTGTTGGGGCCAGGGCCAAAGCTAAAGCCTGAGCCCCACCGCCCGGGACCGAAACCAAAGCCCAAGAATTTCAGGGGCTCAGGTTACAGGCCCCCTGCCTGGGGCTGAAGCCCTTGGGCTTCAGCTTTGCCCCCACCCCCTGCCTGTGATGGTGGGGCTCAGGCTTTGGCCACCCGGGGCAGCTGAGCTCAGGCTTCAATCCCCCCTCCTGGGGCCATGTAGTAACTGTTGTTGTCAGAAGGGGATAGCAGTACAAAGAAGTTGGAGAACCCCTGTTCTAGTGTAAACCGAGCCTAACACATTTTTCAGTTTTGCAGTCTGTTTTGAATATTGTTTTAAAAAAGCATTTTGGGTTGGCTGGAGACAAGACAATTTTTTGGCAAACCAAAAAGAAAAAAAAATCATATTGGGCCCAATGCAACATTTTGTTCGACCCAAAGTGAAATGTCTTGTTTTGTTTTTGAGCTTTTTTTAAAGGGTTTAAAATAAAATAAAAAAAACACCTGAAGTAAATTTGGACACAAAAAGCCATTTCAAATAGAAAAAAATCAAACGGTTTGTTTAGAAAATGTTGAAATGAAACGCGCTGTCGTTTTCAGATTTCTTTTTGGTGTGTGAAACAATTTGGCAGATTTGACAGGAATCAGTGAAATGTTTTGGTTCACCTCAATCTGCATTTTTTTGGTCCAAAAAGGTTTTGGGTTGAAAAAGTTCACCAAGTTCTATCAGAGACAGGATAACGGTGTCGCTGGACCTGTGGTCTAATCCAGAATTATCAATTTCTTCTTGTCAAGCAGGAAGGTAGATGGCTCAGGTTACTAATGGACTTCCATCTCTAGGTCATCCATTCAAATGCTGCCCAGGCTAAAGTTGGGGCATATTGGCAGAGCATTAGCGAGAAGCTGGAAAAGCTGAGCTGTAACTAGACTTTATTTTCCAGTTTGGTCAATCTGGTGCCTTTAAGAGTGATACAGTCACTTTAGACCAGAACCCTGAATTGTCTGAGAAGAAGCTGCGTGGAAGGCGCTCTGGTGTGATCATTCATGCAAAGGCTATGGGTAATCTTACTGGATTCTACCAGAATGCATTTTATAGCAATTGCACATGGCATTGTTATGAGCATAACAGAGCACTCTTGCTGAGGAAGGCTAATGAAAGTGAAGTCTAATTAAGTTTTCAGAGAGGTACCCTTTCATGGTCTATTGGTTTGGCCATTTAGGTCTTAATAGCACAGTGCCGGCATTGTGGTGACGTGATTGAACAATTAGTGAAGAAAGACCCATCCCATTAGTGGCTTGGGCACCTATCATGCAGGCGTGAATTCATGTTGTACCTTGATTTCCTGCTCCTGGGGATGATGAGTCTGACCCAGATGCTCGTGGGTCCTTTAGTTCCCAGCTTGAATCAGCATCTTGTCTCCATTAGGGATTTTTGCACTGGTAGAATGTACAGTAGTTAGAATGTTAAAGCTGGCTCTGCTTGTTAAAATGATCAGCTCTCTCCAAGGCTGGGGCTGTGCCATGGGCATATACACAATTGCCGTGGCAGCTGCTGGTAAAGGAACACCCCTCCTGCATCCTACCACCAGTCCATGGGGGTGTATCACATGGGTCCCCTCCACCGGCCACTGCATGAGGCAGAGGAGACAGGACTGAACCACGGCTGCATTGAGTGGGATCCTTGCAGGCTGCCTCTCCCCAGCAGCGCATGTCCCAGTCCGAAGTTTGAAGAGCTGGTACTGCGGGGGCAGCCTGGAACTGGGAACCCCATCCTGAGCCCCCCCTGGGGAAACTCACTCCAATTCCACACTGGCTAGGGGAGACTGGAAACAAACAAGGGAGACATTGGAACACAGGAATTTCTATATTGGATCAGACCCAAAGTCCATCTAGTCCAGTAGCCTGTCTCAGACAGTGGTCAGTACCAGATACTTTGGAGGAAGGTGTAAGAGCCCTGCAGTAGGCAGATCTGAGAAAATCCCCCCCTCTCCCCCCACGACACACACACGCTTTCTCAATTCAGGGATCTAATAGTTCTCAACATAGAGGATCCATTCCCATCCAGGGAACCCACTGTCCATCCAGCCAATCACTGCATGCCCACAGGATAATTCACCTGCCAGCTCCACTATAGGCAGGGGCAGCAAGACACTTGCCTGCCTCTGCTGCTGCTGCTGTGTGGAACAGCTGCTAGACAGAGATGCCACTCAGTGGGGTTCGTGTTCCTATGACACGCTGGGAGGGCAGGGGTCAAAAGGGATGGGCGGTGGAAGGATTGAAGGGTTCGGAGAGGTGGATGATTTTCAGTGGAAAGCACATTTTACCCAGGGAATGTAACATTTCCAGCTGAGCGAAGTGGAATGATCTTAAGGGAGTTCCTTTGTTAAACTCTCAACAGCATATCACCATCACTGGTATGACAACACGTTCCAGTCCATGTACTCCAGAGCAGCGTGTCCTCACTGGGATGGTGATGAACTTCACTTGTGCCTGGTCAGGGGCTTTAGAAGCCCCCAGATTTCCCCTAGTTCCTGTTACCTCTTTCCTCCTCTCCCCCAACTCCAGTCCCTACATTTTGTTAATACACAAGGTGGAAATTCTTACATCAGCTGGGTTCTAACTGGCACCATCCCCTTCCATGCCTGCCACTGTGGTTGCTGCTTGTGTATCAGTCCCCTATTGCACTGCTTGTGGAGCTGCTCCCTGCCTGTTATTTAACTTCCTTTCACGTCATTAAGGGAGGTGGCCCATTACTCCAGGCCTATCCCTGTAGACCGCAAAGGTAGGGGATTATGGCTGTAGAGGCAGGTTATAGTGTCCAATAGGAGTTTTAATTCTCTTCTCTGCCCCTCATTGGCTTAATATGGGACCAAAGGGGGAAAAAGCCCTAATCTGTGGCAATCTGTGAAATTAACCAGAATGGCATCGGATGGGCAGAGGTATTATCTTTATTGAAAGTTTACAGAAATACAGTAGGAGTCGGTATACAGGATATATGCAAGTTCTCCAAAGGTTGCCTACGTTCTCGGCATTTGCAGGAGATTCCATGGAGGAGTTTTGTTTTGTTTTAATTCTTTGGGGTTTATCGGGCGGCTTCAGGATTCTCCACTATGAACTCTCAAGGATAAAGCTCTCTGGGGACGGGGAATGGTAAACTAGTCTGGCCTTCAAATGAAATTCAATGAATAAATGTATAAAAAGAGGAAAAGAACAAAATATACAAGGGAGTGAGGGGGAGAGAGAGAGAGAGAGGACGTGGTAGCAGCCTGAACACATCTGATATGTCCTGAATCTGCCCTGCTTTACTTCTCAGTTTTATCTTGCAGTAGCAGGCATTTTTCCTCCCTCTCTTGAGCTCTAAATCAGTGCACATACTTCCCGGTAGATCTGGAGTTCAGCTCTCCCAATAGGGCTATTTGCTGTTTTCCATCTAAAACACAGCTCAGCGCTTGGGCTGCTTATGTAACTTTAATCAGCGGATCTTCGATGACACAATGTTCTCTCTGACTCCTCGGCCGCCACTATGGTTGCAGCATCTAGCTACACAGCTATTGGCTCATGTTGTGGTTAGTTCTAAGCTTTGCATATTGTCATCACCCACTTTTGTTTATCATGAAAATAAATATTTTTCTGTAAAAAATGTAAAAGTAATTTCTTTTTCTACAGAAGTGCAAATACCAGTCAGGGTTGGGAGTTGGGGGAGGGGGGGCATGGCTTGGTGGGTTTTACTTTGTATTTATTTTTTGCAATCAAGATGGATTGTTGTTTCATGTCCTTGCTGGAGGAAATTCGATGGACACTTCTGGCACTGAGGCATTTCGGCAGCGGCTGCTGGCCTTGCTCTAATAGTCAGTGAGCGGGTAGCGCAGGAAGATGAAGACGAGGATGATGCAGAAAGTGGCGAGTGCCGAGCTGGTGATGTTAAAAAGCCGGGCTGTCTTGGCATCTTCGACAGCTCCGTTCAGGTCATTGAGGAGTTTCTTATCCCGGACCTGAGACAAAAAGAATTTGGAGAGACAAAAAAAAAAAAAAAAAAAAAAAAAAGGACAAGCAAACTAACCAGCTTAAAGTGATATAAGCAGGGGTTAGTGCGTTTGGACACTTTGTACCTGTTTCTACTGCATTCCAAAGTTGGGTGTAATTCCTGGCACTATCGTGCATTCAGGTATGGATGCTGGGTGCACTATAGGGTGAATTCTAGCACTAGTGCATGCTTCCTATTGTATTCCGAAGGCGGGAGTGTGAATCCCAACACTAGTGAATGCTTCCTATTGTATTCCGAAGACGGGAATGTGAATCCCAACATTAGTGAATGCTTCCTATTGTATTCCAAAGGTGGGAGTGTGAATCCCAACACTAGTGAATGCTTCCTATTGTATTCCGAAGGTGGGAGTGTGAATCCCAACACTAATGTGCTGGGGTTTGGGTCCCACTGCCTTTAGAGTGGGAACGCTGGCACTTGTTCCATTGTGAATGTGCTTTCTACTGCATTCAGAGACTGGGATTGTGAAATCTGGCATTAGCTCCTACAGCAGTTAGAGGCTATGCACAATCTTATAGCATATTAATATGGCTAGGTTAACACACTCTTTTGGCAGGTCCTATGCAGTTTATGCCTACCAATGCTGCAACTGACAATTTTCAGCAGTAATGTCATGGTCTTATATGCATGCTATTTCAGAGGCCGTGACTTTAAACGTGTCCATGTTGGGGGAGGACAGGATGGCTCTGAAGATTGGTAATGACCTTGTACACTCATGAGTTTGACAACAGTCCATGCTGATAGTGACCGAATGGTGTTATCACTCAGCAGCTGGTCAGTAGTTTACAATATATCAAATATGCCGGTGTTCTCAGTCCAGTTCGTAGCAGATGCACGTCCACACCACAAAATCACCATCAGAACTGACACTGATTAGACCCTGGCCAACAGTCTCAGCAAACAGGATAGGGACAGAATGGGCCTGGAGATTTACCTCTTCACTCCCAGAGGTGGTCAGAGTGGGGCAGCAGGGGAATGCTGTCCTTGTTGTACCTATTCCGGGGATGAAGGATTTCAGCCTCCAGTGGCTGCTGCTTCCCTCAGACCCTAAATTTGCTCTCAGAAATGTGAACACGTTTATGGTGCTCCTGTCTGAACACTAGATGTCGCTGGCAAGCCGCGTAAACCACTGAGCCTGCACCACAGTCCTACCTAGAAAGAATCGAATGCTTTTATCGACCAAGAGTTTTCCAAAAATACACCAGGATTGATTTCAGTCACTTTTCAGTGATTTGCTCTGTAACTCTGGCAGCACTTACAAGCCGACGCTGGCCTGGGAGCTTGACATGACTCACTGGACACAGGGCGGTAACGGCCGCCTCAGTCTCAGAAAATTGCTGTGTGATTCCAGCTCACGGAGGCCTGAAGCTCATTCCAGACCTTGGAGTAACGTCCCACGCATTCTAATATGTGGCTTCTTCCACTCTGTTGCCCTGGAGGGGAGGGTCCTTTGCAAACACACTCCCTGTTTTTATAATGCTTCACACCGGCCTCTGGGAAGGAGTCTTTCGCTGACATAAGGCTGCATGTGAGACCCTACTGCGGCGGTCAGTCAAACACGTAGCACATGTATGTTAAGTATCTGTACCTCGCTCCCCCACCCGCCATGGTGCATCTAGACCTGGAGAGCGTCTAGTGACACGACCAGACTGTCACACGCACCCAGCAGCAGCTACTGAGAACAGCAGCAGTCAGATGGAGAAGTGAGCCACTCTCTCATGGGGCCTGTTGCTCTCCCTGCAGAGCAGAGTAAGCACAAGAAAGCTCTTCCTTTTCTGTGCAGGCCCCTATGCAAACTCAGCAGGGGGAGGGGGGCTTCAGGCAGACAAGCCCAAGCCGCTGCACAGCTGAGGTCTGGGGATGGAGGAGTTCGGAGGTTAAGAGTACAGGTTTCATTATCTTGGGCGGAAGGGAGTAGGTGTGGGAATCAAGCCCCAAAACACCATGTAGTGAGCACCAGAGCTCACCATGGATACAATCCTAATCTGTTGGCAAAGCTGCCAGCGGGGATCTCCCATTACGAAAGGGAGCTGGGCAGACGCATGCTCTGTATCCCACGGGGTCAGCCGCGCTCACCAGAATGGAAATCATTCAAGGAAGGTCCTAGGCAGAGCTACACTCCTGAGAGGCCGAGGGAGAGAGGGGACAAGTATTCATTGCGTGAGACAAACTCCTCCAGGGACACTTCTACTCCTCCACCTCCCTCCTACTGGCCTCCTCTCACCATTCTTCTCTATTTCTCTCCAGGCCTCTCTCTCCTTCCCCTTCCACCTCACCCCCCTTTCCCCATTCAGATGCTTCCCACTGGTCTCCTCTCCCTCCCCTCCCTTTTCCCATTTTTTCATTCCTCCTTTTCTTCCTGCCCTCTGTCCCCCCCCCCGTCCCCAGCTTCTAACTTCTCTCCTTCACTCAGCTCCCATCTCCCCCCTCGTCTGGAGCCGCCCTTTCCTCTCTTCCCCACCCTTGGTTCTTCCCTGCCTTCACTCCTTCCGCTCCAGTTCTTGCACCGCTGAGCATTTTCACAGAGTGTCCCATGACTGCACAGATTGCTGCTCTCCTTCCTCCTCTGCCCTCCTCCCAGCTCACAAGATCTGCTTCTTCTCCCTTGTCAATTTCTGTGCTGCCAGCCCCTCTGTACCAGGAACGCCCTCCTGGACCCCTCTTCCCAGCACCTACCCTCCTCCACTTCATCCTCAGCCCCGGATCTTACCAGCTTGCACGTGTGTTCCAAGTGAGAATATCCTTCAAGGACTCTCTTCTGTCACTTTCCCCAACCCTTCCACCACCCACCCCACACTCTCCTCCTTCACCCTTGCTTCTGACTCTGATGTCTAACCCTCAGCATGCCTCTGCTCACTCAGCCTGTCCTCCTGTCCCCATCTAGTCCTCTCCACCATGATTCCGTCTCCGATTCCCTCCCTTATCACTCTCCCCTCTGCCTCCTTCCCCGGCATACTATTGATTCTACAGTCCCAGCTGCTTCTCTAATGTCCACCTTCTCCTGAAAACTCCTCCAGCGTGCCCCATGCTCTTCCCCTCTCCTTGATTCCCTCCACTCTGGCTTGTGCCCTCTCTGCTCCACCAAAAATGTCCTGACAGGTGGCATAATATGACCTATCTCCTCCTAGCAAATTCACAGGGAGTCTTCTCTAGCCATACTTTACTTGAGCTCACTACCGCCTTCAAAATATCTGAGCTTTCTTTTGCCCTCCGCTTTCTCCCCAAGTTCTCTTCTGACTTCTTTGATGGCTGCTTTGGCCTCCCCTTTGTTGGCACTTCATCCTCCCCTCTCCCTCTGTCTGTTGGACTCCTTCAGGGTTCTGTCCTTGGTCCCCTCCTCTTTTCCCATATGCTCCTGTGGCATCAGCTAGCACCTCTATTCAAATGATTCATTGTTATTCATTATCATTTATATTGTGGTAAAGCCTAGAGGCTCCAATCAACTGTCAGGGCCCCACTGGGATGGGCATTGTATTCACATATAACAAAAAGACAATCTCTGCCCCAAATTGTTTACAGTCTGAGTAAGCTTCCTACAGCTTTCTGTCCTGGCTTCTCCTCTTCTGTCTGGGCTCCCATCTCCAATGCCCACTCGGCCATCATCCCTGGTAGCACAAACTCAATCTCTCTAAGAGTAGATGAACATTTCCTCTCCTTCCCTTCTCTGTCACCAGTAAGGAGTTGCCCATCCTCCCTGTATCCCGGCCTCACCACCGTCTATCTCGATACTCACATGACCATTACTATGATACTTCAGTACCCCACAAACATTAAAGCATGTGTCCTCACAACCCCTCTGGAAGGCAGAAGAACAGCATCTCCCTTTCAGACAGGAGGCAAAGAGATGCTAAGTGACTTGCCCAAGGCCACACAGGAAGGCTAGGTGGTAGAGACAGGAATTAAACTCAGAGCTCGTTTGTCCCAGTCCAGTTCCTAGGGTTCAAAAAAGAACTAGATAAATTCATGGAGGATAGGTCCATCAATGGGTATTAGCCAGGACGGACAGGGATGGTGTCCCTAGCCTCTGTTTGCCAGAAGCTGGGAATGAGCGATAGGGGATGGATCACTTGATGATTACCTGTTCTGTTCATTCCCTCTGGGGCACCTGGCATTGGCCACTTTCGGAAGACAGGATACTGGGTTAGATGGACCCTTGGTCTGATCCAGTAGGGCCATTCTTATGTTCTTAATCACAAGTCCATCCCTTCTCCATGTCACTTTGCGAGTGATAACAGCAATTCTAGAAGGGATTATACCACAGGCCTTAAACCAATCTCTAATCATTGGAGATTCAGAGGAAATTATCCCACATCTGCCTGCTGTGAGGTCCCTATTCCTTCCTTTGAAGCATCTGGTGGCTAGCACGGTTAGAGACGGGATACTGCACTAGATGGGCCTTAGATCTGATCCAGTATGGCAATTCCTACGTTTCTCTCGCCTTCCTCCCCACACCTCCATAGACAGCCTTTAAATCCAGTCTTGCACTTTAACTTCACCAGATCCAGGTTCTCCTCTCCAACCCCACTAATGGAACTTGTACCTGCCTTGGCCAACTTTCCCCCGGCCAACTGTCACTGCCTTTCCAAGCAGCTGCTCACCTCTCTCCCTTCAGCATATCCAGAATGCCAGCACTAGAGTCATCTTCCTCTCCTGCTGTTCTGTCCACACCACCGTCTGTCCCTTTCCACTCCTGTTAGGCTTCCTGTCTCATAGTTCATCAGCTCCAAGCTCCAGTATCTTTGATCTCATTTTCTCCTACTGCCCAACTTTCTCCTATGTGCCTCCCAATCCTCCCTCCTCATCTCTCCCCTTTGTCTCTTTCTTGCACCTTCATATGTTCTGGACTTGGAAGTCTCTTGTCTACTTGTTTGCTCAGTATCCACTATCTTCTCCTTTCAACCCTCCCTTTCTTCTAGGGATCTTTCCTGCCTTGGTTTCCTCAGCAACGCTCTCTCCACAAACTCCTTTCCCTGCTTTTAGGCCAGGCCTTGTCCCCCTCAGATCCTCAGGAGCAGGGGACAGGTCACATTGTACGGCTGTCACATATTGTGTTAGTGTACCATGCAGACACATGCATTTTAATAATAATAATTCTGATGTGACTGTATCTAATGCTGCTTGGGCTTTGCTATCCAACCTGCTGCTGGTTGCACTGGCTGGGGGGCCTGTAAACCCATCTGCTCAAAATAGTACACCAATTTCTGCTTCACTGCACACAAATAACTTCCCATGTTGGAAGAGGGTGGAGAGTCTCGGATTGCTCTACAAATTGGTTGTAAGCCCTCCAGCTTGTGAGCACCTCTGGTACAGTCTCTCCTCACGGACTAGCACTAGGATCTTGTCTCATTGGCTCGCTCTGTCACTGGACTGCTTGGGAAGCAGCTGGATTTATTTTAATTCCTGAAAGTTGTTGGTCTTCTAAGACAGTGTTTCTCAACTACCAATCCCTGAGATCTTCGGGGCTGGCGCTGGTCCCTGAGATCTCCCCGACACAGTTTAAGAAGGCAGCAAGCCGGTCCCTGGTATCAAAAAGGTTGAGAAACACTAAGAGAACAGCCTGAGAGGCTGATGTCTTTTCTCATGGAGTCATTGGTACCATACGCCTGCCTGAGAACTCAGGAGATGCAACCTCCCTCATTCCACAGAATCACGGGAGCTAGACCTCTTTGGCCATTCTAATCCCTTTCCCTCAAATGCAAAGATGCAACATTGACACCCTCATCTGCTTACACTCTAAATAGACAAGACTGACAAAAGGTGGGAGGGGACACAGAGAAAGGAAGTGCCCAAAATCACCCACCTAGGGCACAGCCAGGAATAAGACCTAGGTTTTCTGATTCTCAGCCTTGTACCTATCCACTACACCTCACTGCCTCTCTATGGTTAGATGTGCACTAAAACCTGATCTCCACTGGAAAGGAAAGGATCCACAAAGTAAGCTCTTTATCTGACACAGGTGTAGCTGCACCACTGTTATTCTATTCATTTTCCTTTCCACTTTAAACTGCCATTGGTAGAGTTGGAGCAGTAAAAGGTACAATCAATATGGCTCCAGCACATACATTACTCATATGCAGAACTTATGTTCATTTAAAATGGAAAACAGGCTATATAAATGCAAGGATCTCAGATGCCCTGTAGCTCCCACACGCTTGGTGTGATGCATCTTTTGGCGGTAGCATAGGATCACCTGATGGCACACATGGGAAGATTTTTTTAAAATCAGTAAAACCCTGGAACTATGGGTGGACACAAAAAGGAGTCTAGGTTCCTCATTTTCCTGATGTCCATATATGCATCCTGACATTAGACTTCCAGAATAAAAACTGACTGTGATCCCAGCCTCTCTGATCTACTGCCTTTTTGTGTAATTGGTACATTGAAGGATTTGGCTTTCCCCAAAGGTCTCTTGTGATAAAACTGCTGGTGATTGATCTCTTAACAGTAAGTGCTGATGCATCATTTATTAGTGCTTAGAGCTGGGAAATAGGAGAGAGGGGGGAAGCAAGCTGAATAGCCTGTGCAAAAGTCAAGGCCACAAAATTTGCTTCTGGCAAAACAAAAACAAAAACAAAACAAAAAATCATCTTCCTAGCCAAGTTTATCAGGTGGTGTTGGCATCTGTGCTGTACTAATGCTAGTGCTGACATGGGCTTTCAAATCTCTCTGCACCCACGTCTAATCATTCCCTCCACCCTCCTCCAAATACACACATCCATTCACAACTAGGCACAGTTTTTCCTTTCCATCTCGCTGATCCTACAGACCAAGGAGTGCTGGGGCCAAACCCTCAGCTGGTGTAAACTGATGCAGCTTCGTTGCAGTCAACAAAGCTATTCCAATGTACACCAGCTGAGGATCTGGCCCATGATGGGTTAGAAAGAGGGAGAATAAGTAAAGACCAGATGTGCAGATACAAAGCTTATATCAAATACTTGGCTTGTATGTTGTAGCCTGTGCCCAGTCTCCACTTGGTATGTTTCTCTGACTGAGAATGTAAGCTGTTTGGTGCAGGGGCCAATGTGTGCCTAGAGCATCTAGCACATTCTGGTGCTATTGCAGTCTAACAATCTACACACAGCGAGAGATCTATAGAGCTCTCTAGCCACACGCACTCTGGGAGGCATGAAGACAAAGAAAGAACAGAAGTAAATGTATTATTTCTGAAACATTTTTAAAGGCAATATTAAAGCACACTAAAGGCCCTGATTCAGCAAGGTACTTAAACACGTGCTTAGCTTTCAGCACAAGTGGTCCTAATGAAGCCGATGGGACTCTGTGTTTTTGTTATTTAAAACAACGTTTTTTAGGGTTTTTAAAATGTTTACATTCATGTGAAGTAAGTTTAAAGAACAAAATCCGGGGACCCTAAAGCTGCACCCTAGGCAGGAAATCACAAGCTGTGGTTCCCAATGAAGAAACACCCTGGTTTTATTCATAATAGCAGCCCCGGTCCTGCAGCCTCATGGACTCCACTGGGTCTCTACTCAGCATGGTGCTTCTTGAAGGAGTGGGGCCTAAATCTGCACGTCTAAACTTTGCTTCACGAGACAAGAAGAAGGTCTAACTAACAGGACATTTTTCCCAGTTATTTTCCTCATTCCAGTCTTTTCTTACCTTATGTGAAAGCCCTACAAAATGTAACAGAGATAGAGATGAAACGAATAGGGCTCTGTAGAAATGACTCTAACGTCCTATAGCAACTAATAAAGAGTGGAGATCTTTTATGCACTTGTGTGTACACAGACACACACATACACTCACCACGAAAGCTTATGCTCCAATATGTCTGTTAGTCTATAAGGTACCACAGGACTCTTTGTTGCTTTTTTTACACACACACACACACACACACACACTCTCTCTCTCTCTCTCTAGCAGGCATATCATTCTCTATAAAACTCTATAGGATGGTTAAGACTATAGAAATGACCACATTTTCTCTTCCATTCTATAGGCCTTTCCCAGGGGAGTTCTTTTGCTACATCCAGATATTCCCTCATTTTCTCTCTTATGCGGCTCTCCCCATCATGGCCTGAAATATCGTGGTCATTATCTCCTTGCCATTCCCTGACTCTGTCATGGATCTCTGAGGAAAGTTATGTTTGCCGTTTTTATTCTGCCAAAGAACTGAAGCTAGTCAAGATGGGAAAGACCTGTTGGGCCATCTAGTCCAGTGTTTCTCAGTGACTGGTCCGTGGACTGGTGCCAGTCCCCAATATCTCCCTGACACAGTTTAGGAAGGCAGCAAGCTGATCCTTGGTATCAAAAAGGTTGAGAAATCATGGTCTAGTCCATCCCCTGCCAGAGCAGGACTGTACCCTACAGCTAATTCACCCTGTCTGGTTCAGTTTAGTTGTATATTTCTCAAGTGATGGGAACTACCCCACTTCCAACAGGAGACTGTTCCATAGACTGATAGACAGTGCTGTCTCCTGATCTTCAGCTTATATTTTCCTTTTCCTGAGTTCAGCCTAACTCTCCTAGTCATTCCTCCCCCCTCCCCGCATCAATGGTTCCCTTGTGGGGGAGAAGCGTCCATGTTATTAAAGCAAATTTAAGCTAATAAACACATGGGGGGGGCAGGGGAGAGGGGAAAAGCCTATTTCTTGTCCTATACTGGTGCGCCCATCCCACGGAGTGTTACGTGGTAAGCGAGACTTCCATACCATCCTTGTTTGATGTTGGCAGTGGCCCTAAATGTCCTTGGGACAGCCCTGGCAATGGTAATGCTCAGCACTTGTATAGTCCTTTATATTCAATGCACTTTACAAACAGCAGTGAGTTAAGCCTTCTGACACCCCTGCAAGGAAAGTGAGTGAGCATTCTCACCCCCATTTCGTGGATGGGGAAACCGAGGCACAGATAAGGTAAGGGACTTCCCAAGGTCACCCAGCGAGTGGCAATCAGAATCCCTGTGCTCAGTGGTCTAGGCCACACTGCCTTTGCAATAACAGGACCCCAGGGCCTGGCTGGTTCGGAAACAGCCTCCTTGTATACTTGTGGAAGTCACAGTCACTGGAGTTAGATGGGGTTAATTGATCTGTTTCTGTGATGAATCCCTCTGTACACTGGCCTTCCTGTAAATGCTGCCTGCCAAAACACATCCACTAGATTCCTGTCCCCGAGGCCACCCAAACCATGACACATTCAGGGCCACCCAGGAGCCTGGTCTCATTTACATATATAATTATCTAATTGCTTTTATGAAAAAACAAAACAAAACCCAACAACAAAACCCCTCCAAACCCTCAGACCCTCTCTTCCTTGACAGATGATTAGCAACTGCTTGCTGGCTGAGTTCACCAGCAATGAAATCCTGCAGCCCAGCTGGTCTGTACTCATCTGGCACTTACAGGGAATAATTCTGGAAGATTTCATGGACTCAAAGGATAGCGTTACCTTAGGATAGTGTTATCTTACAGACACGCAGAGGTCTGGAGCCCTCAGAGAAGGGTAGCAGACTGGGGCAACTGGCATTTAGAATCAGACTCTGACTCCATTTCGAGGGTGATCCAGCAAACAGAGAGCAGGACACAGGCTGCAGGATACAGGCTGGCCACCCCAAACTACTCAGGTCCCATTCTCCCTGGGCTGCACTCTGCACGCTGGCTCCCAGTTCATTCATGCATCTATTTCCATTCCTCCCTTATGAAGCCCTCCATGGTCTTCCATCACCTTAGTTAGCAGACCTCGTTTTCACATTCCTGGCAGGTCTCCAAGGCTGGCCTTATGGTTTAGGGGACCCTGGGGAGAATCAGGCCATGAGCTGCTTTTCTCACTGCTGCTTTAGCCAGAGCCAGGGAAGGAAACAAGTTGCTTCATGCCTTTCTGGTCCCACTGCTAGAAGAGGAGGGGCTGGGCTCGGAGTGGCAGAACTTGTAGAGGATGGGATGGGGGGACAAAAGAGCTGGGGCACAAGTGGCTGTTTGGTGTGTTTGTGCTTAAAGCCAATCCCACCGATCTCCCGGGTCCTCCAGTTTGCACAGTTGCTCTTTTCCTTCCTTCTCTTTGGAGCCCTTGCTAGCCCCATACTCCAGGAAACACTCACTAAGGACCTGATCCAAAGCCTGCTGAAATCAATGGAAGGACTCTCAGCTGAGTCCAGATTTAATCAGCCCCCTAAGGAGTTCTTAAAAGACTGACTTCCTTTTCCAGTACTGGGCCAGATCTTTGACTTTGCATAAATCACCAGAGCTCCCCTGCAGTCAGTGGAGTCACTGATTTACATGATTTGAGGATCTGGTCCAGTGCCTCTAGCTAAACTACCTTATGTAGAGCCTCAGCATGCTGGTACCAGACTGATGTGAGTGGCTTTGGTGCGTGGAACACAGGACTGCCAGGCAGGATTTCCAAGATTCTATTCCCAGCTCTCAGATGGACTTCTACTGGGACCATCACCAAGTCACCTCAGTGCTCTGTGCCTCAGTGTTCCTGTCTGCAAGATGGGGATAATACTTATCCCCCCCCCCCCCCCCCCCCCCCCCCCCCCCCCCCACCCCGCAGAAACGTTGCCAGGCTGAATTAAGTTTGATTTGCAAAGTACTGGGAGGATGTAAAGAGCTTCTTATCATCATCATACACCTGGGAGCCCCCAATAGCCTATTGGCATTCAGGATTCCCCACCACCAGTTGAAGCCCTCTCCTATGGCGATGGGGGTTGCCCCACGCAGGTCTCCAGATGCTGAGGGATTCTGGCTACCTGGGGAGGAAATTGTTTGTCCTCCTGGTAGTAAATTCAACTGTTCTAATTCTCAGAATTACGCTATAACCAAGCCTGCAGACGAGTGAGAATTATAAATCTCCAGTCACAACAAAAGCCAATTCAGAGCCATCGTCACTGATTCCTCTTATCTCTCTATCTAGATTCTTCTGTGATGCCCCTTACCTTGGTATCTGAATGCCATGGATACCCACACCACTCACAAAACAACATTTCCATTCCCAAGATCTCCCCTGACAATGTGTATTAACATGACAGGGCCCGATCCTCCACAGGGGTAAACTGGCATTGCTCTGTTGACTTCAACAGCCACGGCACCGATTTACCCCAGCTATGGCTCTGGCTCAGTGTGTTCCCCACAGGGTGGCTTGCAATCAGTACTTACTTTCAAAGAATAGGCCAAGGCGATGAAGCCGAGACAGCAGAAGTTGAGGTATACGAAGTTGAAGATGGACCAGAGATAGTAATCGTTCACCTCGGTGGTGTCTGGGTAGATTTCAATCACCGTTGTGGGGTTGGTCATTGTCTTCTTCTCGACAGAGTGTTTGCACTGGACAGCTGGCCGCAGGCTGTCCCCTTTGCAGCTCTTGTTCTCCATGTAGCAAACAGCCGAAGAGGGAGATAGGGCAGGCGAAGCTTGTGGGATGGCAGGAGGCTTGGGAATGCCAGCAAAGCACCCCTGCTGGGGGGGTCTCTGAATCCAGAATGCTCCGTCAAAGGGACACGGCGGGCCCAAGGGGGGTTCCTGTGTTCTCTCCGTGGTGGCTGCTGCAAATTTACCAGACTGTATCCTGGCAAAGTGAAATCCCCTGTGAAAGATTGGGGGTGGGGAGGGGAAACGGAGAATGACAGGGATGAAATAAAGCAGGGGGAATCAAGGGGGCGAAACGGAGGAGAGGAAGAAGAGAGAAAGGAGAGGCAGAGGGATAAAGGAGAGATTGGGGAGAAGAGAGAGGGAGTAGGTAGAGGGGAGGGAGGAGAGCAGGGTAGGGGAGGGGGAGGAGACAGAGAATAGTATTTACACTCATGTACCACAAAGGAGCATTCTCCTGCACACTGAGCAGTCTGTAATGTATGCAGCAGTGGAACAGTTCCTGCTCTCCATGCAGCTGGCTGTCCCAGCTCCCGCAGCATGCTCTGTCTCCCCCCGCCCCACTTCGCAGAATAGCCGGAGAGTTCCAGGAGCTTCTGACATCTGTCACCCTCTTCCTCTACTCCCACCGTCCCACATTATCGCTGCCAAAAGCCTTTGCAGCGGGAGCACCCCAGCAATAAAGCATGTGGCTGTTTCCTCACTTGGCCCCCCACATAAGCTGGAATGGGAGACAGCGGCTGCTTTTGTTTCTTTAAAAGAAAGAAAGAAAGAAAGAAAGAACATGTCCGAAGAAGGGGGAGGGGAGGTTCCAAAGAGAGTTTCCAAACAGGCGCCGTTCCAGCGTTACCCTCCCCCCGCCCTGTCCATCCATCAGGGCCCTGCTGCTCTCTGTCCCATTCCAGGATCGAAGCAGGTTGCTGGGGGGAGGTTAAATGATTGTCAATCCAGCTGGCTGTGCAGCTGCGGCAGCGCAGCACTGGCTTCTCTCTCTCGCCCTCTGTTTTTTTCTTTTTTTTCTTTTTTTTTTTTTTTTGCTGAGTCCTCATCTCCCTGGAATTCCTGATGTAACTGAATTTCCCATTTCCTTTCACCTGTCAGCAGTTTTTCCTGCATGGCCAACCCCGAGGCGAGAGGCGGAAGAAGGGGCGAGGACAGAGGAGGGTGAGGGGGAGCTGGGAAGAGGCGGTCTCCTGCTCCCCACCCCATTAGCTGTGTAATTAGCAGGAACCATCTGCCTCTAGCCACCCGGCTGTCCATCCATCCGTCTCCTCGGGAAAGGCGCAAGAGGAGAGAGCGAGGGATACTCACAAGGAGGAATGCAGGGAGTTGCTGCATCTCCGGCTCAGCACTGCCTCCGGCTCTGCTTTCTTAATAACTGGAGTTGGTGAAGGAGAGGAAGTTGGGGGTGGACAGTGGGGGAGGAAGAGGTCAACTAGCATCCCCCTGAAACAAACAGTTCAAGGCGCACATGCTCATTACAGCCTTTGGGCAGGAGAGCTCCACTTAATCTCAGTCACCGATGCTCTTTTCTCATGCCCTCCCAGCCCACGAGCATGACCTTCTGGTTCATGTTTCCTTGCACCTACCTGCCAGGAAGGCACATCTCCCAGGCGCATGGCTCGAGGGCGTGGGCATCGGTGCACGTGCTCGCTGGGAAGATCACCTTAGACAGATACCATCCACCACCTCCATCGAGATATTTAAGGAGAGATTTCGATGCAGCCTTAACTATGGAGTCGCTGCCGAGGCCTTGGTAACCTAGACCAAACATACACACGCTGTACAGGGCTGTCTGGTCAACCAAACGCTGGGAGCACAAGTCTAAGGCGGGGAGGGTGTTCAGCGGTGTTTGCGCTCCCGGTCATGGGGAATGGATAGAAATTGGATAGATTCTGCATGCAGGGAGAGAGACACATGCACACGCAATCAAAACAAGAGAGAAGCATCCCCAGGCCAACAGCGGCTGGAAGCACACAGGAAGCAGTGCGCTCAGCTACAGAGAGAAGAAGATGGATGGATGTCATTAAGGATGGGAAAAGCCAGGAAGGGTTGGGATCTGAGTCCAGTTTTCTGCACATCCCTATTGTTGGCAGGGGTTGAATTAAATGGTTCCCGTCTCTGCTTTTTACCTATCCCAAAAGCTACATTGAAACAACCCAGCTCACCCAACTTTACAACCTAACGACCTCACTTTGTGGGCTGGCCAATGTAGCAAGGTCACAACTTTCAGATTGTCCCAGAGGGCACAAGCATAAAGGTGGTGCCTGAAGGCCACTAAAGGTGTTCTGCAGTAGTGGACTAGTCATGGTGAAGACAGGCATGGAATTGCATCCAGTCCTCTTTGGCTGGAAGGCTGGTGGCTGTGATTTGTGGCACTGGGCGGCGCAGGGAAAGCAGTAAAAACGAGGGGATGCTCGTGTTGAAATGATAATTAAAAACAGAACTGTAAGATACATGAATGGCCACGTTATGAGAGTGGTTCACCAGTGCGGCTTCTGAGGTAAAGTTCTCCTTAGGATAACATAATGGCTTACAGAGAGAAAACAAAGAGAAGGAATAGTCAATTTTTCACCATCTTGAAAATAAACAGTAGGGAGCCACAATGTTCCATGTAAGGATTCATGCCTTTAATATCATCATTTACGATCTGGAAACGGGAATGAACCATAAGGTGGCAAAATATTGCAGTGACATGCAATTATTTAGGTAAGTCAAGACGAGAGACGGTGTGTAGGACCTAGAAAGCGAGGTGAATGGGCAGATGATTATCACTATTGATCAATGTAATGTAATTTGCAGTGTTGTAACTATGTTGGTCCCATGATTCTTCAGGTCTGAAGAAGAGCTCCGTGTAAGCTCAAAAGCTTGTCTTTCACCGACAGAAGTTGGTCCAATATTCCCTCACCCACTTTGTCTCTCAATGCAATGTAATGTATATAGAAAGGGATTCTCTGTACATAGAAAGGGATACTCTGAAGTACTCATACACATTGCTGGATTCTAAATTAACTTTACATCTGGAAAAATACCTGCGGGTAACTGGACAGTTGAATCAAAACCTCTGCTCAACGTAGAGCGGAAACAAAACGTTGTGATGTATAAGGAAAGGAGTGGAAAATAATATTGAAAATATTGTTACGTTGAAAGGTGCTAATGGCTGCCGCCATGCGAGTCTCAGGCTTTGTCTACTCTAGCACTTTTGTCAGCAAAACTTTTGTTGGTCAGGGGGCTGAAAAAAAAAACACACACCCCTTCCCAACATAAGCTTCACCGACAAAAGCACCGGTGTGGACAGTGCTATGTCAGCAGGAGATGTTCTCCCACCAACATAGCTACTGCTGCTTATTGGGGATGGTTTAAATTATGCCGGCAGGAGAGCTCTCTCCCATCGGCATAGAGTGGCTACACAGGAGACCTTACAGCGGCAGCACTGCAGAGGTACAGCTGCATCTCAGTAATCTCTCTAGTATAGCCATAGCCCTTAGATCCAAAGGCAATAACAGACCTCATTAAAGCCAATGGGTGTGCCAAGTACTCTCAACAGAATCATAGAATCATAGAATATCAGAGTTGGAAGAGACCTCAAGAGGTCATCTAGTCCAACCCCCTGCTCAAAGCAGGACCAATTCCCAGCTAAATCATCCCAGCCAGGGCTTTGTCAAGCCGGGCCTTAAAAACCTCCAAGGAAGGAGACTCCACCACTTCCCTAGGTAATTCATTCCAGTGTTTCACCACCCTCCTAGTGAAATAGTTTTTCCTGATATCCAACCTGGACCTCCCCCACTGCAACTTGAGACCATTGCTCCTTGTTCTGTCATCTGCCACCACTTAGAACAGCCGAGTTCCATCCTCTTTGGAACCCCCCCCCTTCAGGTAGTTGAAGGCTGCTATCAAATCCCCCCTCATTCTTCTCTTTTGGAGACTAAACAATCCCAGTTCCCTCAGCCTCTCCTCATAACTTATGTGCTCCAGACCCCTAATCATTTTTGTTGCCCTCCGCTGGACTCTTTCCAATTTTTCCACATCCTTCTTGTAGTGTGGGGCCCAAAACTGGACACAGTATTCCAGATGAGGCCTCACCAATGTCGAATAAAGGGGAACGATCACGTTCCTCGATCTGCTGGCAATGTCCCTACTTATACAGCCCAAAATGCCGTTAGCCCTCTTGGCAACAAGAGCACACTGTTGACTCATATCCAGCTTCTCGTCCACTGTGACCCCTAGGTCCTTTTCTGCAGAACTGCTACCTAGCCATTCGGTCCCTAGTCTGTAGCAGTGCATGGGATTCTTCCGTCCTAAGTGCAGGACTCTGCACTTGTCCTTGTTGAACCTCATCAGGTTTTTTTCGGCCCAATCCTCTAATTTGTCTAGGTCCCTCTGTATCCGATCCCTACCCTCTAGTGTATCTACCACACCTCCTAGTTTAGTGTCATCTGCAAACTTGCTGAGAGTGCAGTCCACACCATCCTCCAGATCATTAATAAAGATATTAAACAAAACCGGCCCCAGGACCGACCCTTGGGGCACTCCGCTTGAAACTGGCTGCCAACTAGACATGGAGCCATTGATCACTACCCATTGAGCCTGACGATCTAGCCAGCTTTCTATCCATCTTACAGTCCATTCATCCAGCCCATACTTCTTTAACTTGGCGGCAAGAATACTGTGGGAGACCGTATCAAAAGCTTTGCTAAAGTCAAGGAATAACACATCCACTGCTTTCCCCTCATCCACAGAGCCAGTTATCTCATCATAGAAGGCAATTAGGTTAGTCAGGCATGACTTTCCCTTCGTGAATCCATGCTGACTGTTCCTGATCACTTTCCTCTCCTCTAAATGTTTCATAATTGATTCCTGAGGACCTGCTCCATGATTTTTCCAGGGATTGAGGTGAGGCTGACTGGCCTGTAGTTCCCTGGATCCTCCTTCTTCCCTTTTTTAAAGATGGGCACTACATTAGCCTTTTTCCAGTCATCTGGGACCTCCCCCGATCGCCATGAGTTTTCAAAAATAATGGTTAATGGCTCTGCAATCTCACCCGCCAACTCCTTTAGCACCCTCGGATGCAGCGCATCCGCCCCATGGACTTGTGCACGTCCAGTTTTTCTAAATAGTCCCGAACCACTTCTTTCTCCACAGAGGGTTGGTCACCTTCTCCCCATGCTGTACTGCCCAGTGCAGCAATCTGGGAGCTGACCTTGTGCGTGAAGACAGAGGCAAAAAAATCATTGAGTACATTAGCTTTTTCCACATCCTCGGTCACTAGGTTGCCTCCCTCATTCAGTAAGGGGCCCACACTTTCCTTGATTTTCTTCTTGTTGCTAACATACCTGAAGAAACCCTTCTTGTTACTCTTAACATCTCTTGCTAATGAGAATGATCAATCAAGCCACTTTATGTACTAAAAACAACTGCAGACTATTGGGGTGGAATCACCCAAGGCAAGTCAGAACTAAGCCATGTGGACAGAGGTTTGCTCCTATTGTATTCAGGGGAACAGGACTTTTGTGCACACTCTTTGTAAATAAACAGGATTGTTCCATCGATACCTGAGTCCTATCATCAAATTCTCCCCCTAACAGACAAAACCCTGCCAAGTCCCAAATACTGGCTAACTGCTTGGGCCAAAGGGCAACAATATTATAGTGCCATTATATACATAAATGGGATGTCCTCATTTTGAATACCATGCTCAGTTCTGGTCAATCCATCTCAAAAAGGATAAATAGAAGGGAACGAAATACAGGCAAGGAAAATGATTTGACATATGGGAAGACTTCAGTAGGAGAAAATATTGGAAAGACTGGGATAGTTTAGAAGTATACAGAATAAATTGATCAAAGGAAATACTTTTTCATACTATGTACAATTAAACTGTGGAACTCACTGTCACAAGATTTTATTGAGGCAGGATTCCTAAAAGGATTAGACATTTATATGGCTAATGAGAACATCTACAGACACATTAGAGAAAAATTATAAGGGATATAAATTGGTGAGGGTGACAAAGAAACTTCCCGTTTCATAATTGTCCTTTACAGCATTATTTGCACCTTACTATGAAGCAGCTGATACTTGCAACTGTTGGAGGCAGGATACCAGACTAGATGAACCACTGCTCTGATCTGGTGATGTAGTTCTTATGTTTCTATATGGACAGGGCCATCAGCTCACCTGCATTTGGAGTGCAACACACCAAAAATTACTCCATCACCCACTCACCCTGTGAAACCTGGAACTTGTTCTGAGGAACAAGTAAGGAAGTGAGGCAAGAAAACTGGAGAGAAATGATAGTGGTGTGCAGGGGGGGACTGGTGGAGAGACAGGACCAACAAGACTGCTTTAGAAGTCGAGGGGAGAGAATCGAAGGCATGGGGGCTGAAGGAGAGGGGAAAGGCTGGCACTGAGAAGGGAGAGTAGGAGAAAAAATAGTGGAGAAAAATCCCCACAGAAGGTGAAAAATGGACTGGGGAAGAGAGGCCAGATCCAAAAATGTTAGAAAGCGAGGGAGAGAAAGATGGGCCTTTAATCAAAAATAATCAACTAAGGGAAATACGGGCACTGAGAAATACTGAATTAAAACCAGAGATGGAGAAGAAAACCTAACGAATAGGAAGAATAAAAGGAAAGAAGAGGAAAGAGCACAGCTAGGGAGACACGACAGCTTCTCCTTTCTAAATATCATGGTCTGTTTGCTTTATCCAATATTCTGGCCCAGTAGCTGGATACTGTTAGAAGCCGAGGTTGGTTCCCCCCAACGAAGCGAGTCTGACGTGATGCTGAAGGTAATTCAGGGGAACTGGTTTATTTCTGTGAGAAGCCTAGACAGAGAAAGGGCTGAGCTCTGCAAGATAGTGGTGGGAAACTTTGAGCCGCCCAGGCTCCACAGCCACCCACAGCTGCCACCAAGCCTTCCTCAGACAGCCTGAACCCTCAGGCTGCCTGGCAGGCAATCAGTTAGTGCAACACCTGAGAAGCTCTGCCTGGAGGGGCACTATCAGGTGTTATCACAGCAAAGGAGCTCAGGCCCCGCCTTCCTGTGCACTGGAGACAATGTTTCTACAGAGCAGCTGTTGATGAGGAAGGAGAATTCTGAAGTGCATGCAGCTATACCAGCCCAGAGATACCCTGGCTCGCTCCAGAGGGATGCTGGAGCTTGTTCCTGGTTGCAGACATTATCCAGACTGGACAGTGACTTGTCAATCTCCCTAGGGCTCAAATGGGTATAGGCTGTGGCAGGGGAGGGGGAGGAAGAGGCTCAAGGAAAGCCTCCATTCCCCCTTGAGCTCCTCACCACAGTGCTGCCTGCTGGCAAGGCTTGGAGACTACTGCTTTCTCCTGCACCTGCTGGCTGGGTGGGCACCTGTAGGGGAAGCACTGAGGGCAGATGAGGAGAGAGTCTCCCTGCTCTCAGTGCCAGCCTCCACCAGCAGAGAGGAGTAACTGCTGGGGAATCCCTAATCCCTGCTCAGTTCCTGCAGCCCTAACTGAGTGCATGAGAAACCAGCTGCAGCCGGAACACACACACCGGGGTAGCTGACAAAAAAATCCCCAGGTAGCCATTTGCATTTTCTTATTTTCCAGATTCTAACAAAAGAGTAAGGCAAGAAATTCAGGCCCCACCCGCGGGACTCAGCCCCATGGCCTGGGAAAGCCTGCCTTAGGGGATCGTTATGGCAGGCTACATGGCGCGGCTGTTTACGACACCAGCAAGAGAGAATGTTTACCTGGGTGTGGCTGGGAAGGTGTGCGGAGGAGTGGGGTGACACCGCCTGTTCAGATCTGACTCCATTCCTTTGCTATCCACCTCCCTGATTGTCTTTTGTGTAAAGGTGACAGCTGATCTGTGCTCTGAGATTTATGTGGAAAGCCACACAAGGAGAAAGCAGCAAGCAGCAGCCATGGACTATCAGGCCATATTTCCATTCAAAAGCAGGTGCGGATGCCATCACAAACTATGGGAGCAGAGCCTGAGTCATGGGAGACCCTGAGCTGCAATCTCCTCTTCTGTCACTGCTGCAGCTCTCATTTCCTCCTTTCACTAATATAAAGGCCAGCGTGTTTCCCTCAGAGTTAGGTTTCCTTTAACAATCTATTGCTATCACTATGGAACTAAAGGTTTACATTTTACAAGAGTCCCTAATGTGCCATCGTGTCAGAAGATGCTTAAAACTCCATAGGCTTTCTGGAACCACAGGTTCAATCGCCAGCAGCGTCGACTCATTCCTTCATCCCTCTTATAGCCTCCATAGGCCTGATTCTCAGTTGCCCTGTCCCTGTGCTTAGGGCAGGGCCGGAAGAGAAGGGGCATGGGTGTCTTTACACCTTATTCACACTCTCTGTCCTCTAGTGTTATTCTGGGGCCTACCTGGCCACCAGTGTAAGTCAGAGCAGCCTCAGGGCTGCTTGACTTACACCTCTACTTCCCAGGGCCTTCTATGGTCTTTGAGAAGCAGGGAATAGCCAGAAAGGGTGGTGCACCTTGGCCATTCCCCTTCCCTGCCCTCCACACTAAGAGCTGGGCATGGGGCAGCAGCAAAACTCTGATGCCAGGCCTGTCTCAGCTGGAGAAGCCCCCTACACAGTGGGTATTCTCAGAGGACTCTTCCCATCCCCTGTAAGGTCCCTTTATGCTGCCAGTATGCACCTGAGAATGGAGTCCAATGGAGTTTACTACATACATGTGGCTCTTTTAGATGAGACTTTAAAAACCAAGGTCCTGTCTGCTCTGCCTAGGTACCACAGCACCCCATACGCGTGCTCTTTGGCCCTAGATTCCATGGCCAAAAAATCACCCGCACCAGCTGGCTGCCACCATCCCACTTCAGAGGCGGGAGCATTTCAATGATGCTGTATGTCCTGTAAACAAGGCCTGAGCCAAAGCCCACTGAAGCCAATGAGACTCTTTCCATTGATTTCAGTGGGTGCCAGACAGCCCCATAGCTTGCAAACCACTTTGGGATCTCTTCTTAATTATAATTAATTCATAATCTTTCAAGATGGCAAGTGCTGTATAATCTATCACACAGTATATTATCATGGTCACCCTACTGTTGAACAGAATGTTACATACTCAGTATTTCTAAGCATTAAAAAATCATGAGTCAAGCCTGAAAAAATTATGAAATTGGCTTAAAAAATCATGAGGGTTTACTTTCATTTACATTTTTCATTCTTTTACTTGCCTCCTGGTTTCTGAGCCTTTAGGGGTCATGTTTTCAAGCTTTTCTCTACAACCATAAAGGCTCAACATCTCCTTTTTTACAAATGAAAGCTGAGATTATTATTTGTATTCGTAGTGCCTAGGAACCCTCGCCTAGGACCAGGACCCCAGTGCGCTAGGTGCTGTACAAACACAAAACAAAAAGACAATCCCTGCCCAAAGAGATTCTCTTGTTATCACTTAATATGGGGGAAGGCTTTAAAAAACCTCAAATACTGTGAGACTCATGACAGAATCAGGAGAGTTGGCAACACTAACTGAACTCTCCCTACTAGAACCAGAATAGCAACACTGGGAGAACATAAGAATGGCCATACTGGGTCAGACCAAAGGTCCATCTAGCCCAGTATTCTGTCTTCCGACAGTAGCCAATGCCAGGTGCCCCAGAGGGAATGAATGGAACAGGTAATCATCAAGTGATCCATCCCCTGTCACCCATTCCCAGCTTCTGGCAAAGAGAGGCTAGCGACACCATCCTTGCCCTGCCCAATAGAGTTATGTAGGACTGAACTGCTCAACTTTTCAGGGGAGGAAACACAGCAGCAACCCTATGGCGCCCCTTTCCTAGCCCCACTCTTTGAAATTCTTGCTACTGAATTCTAAGCAAGCTGAACAATAATATTGTTTGACGTTTGGAAGGGCAAGGCCTCCTCCCCCATGCTTTCTCTCTCCTGTCCTCTAGCTTTTAAGCTGCATTCCACCTCTCTTCACCTCCCAATGGAACCAAAAAATAAAATAAAAAAATCAGAGGAAAAAGAAAACAACCAACCCCAAGACAAAAGTGCTTCATCATTTGTTTTTAGTAAAAAGAGTTTTCAAAAGCAAGAGATTGTCTTCTAGATACTGCCCTGAGTGTCTGAGAGTGTTGCCTCCAAGAACATGGGGTCAGATCTTCCATTCATTTATATGAGCTCTACCCTGGTGTAATTGCATTGACTTCAGCTGATTCGTTGCTTAGTATTTAGTAATTCACTGCTTTGCAGCAGGGTCAGCAAGAGGAGAATTGGACTCTTAGAGTGAGGGTATCATATTTACTGTTCTGTACATGTGGTGTGTACTGTTTATCTTCTCTGTGTTGGTGGAAAATTTTAATACAGATGAAGTTATCAACTAAGTCAAATGAATTTAGTTGTGGAGAGAATGCAGTAAGTGGAGGGAGATGGCAGAGGAAGGGCAAATGAATCAGATTGTTAATGTTAAAAATTGCATTGCAAAAATTAATGAAATAATGTTGCAGTGCAGGACACAAGATGAGAGTGGTGGTGGACACTGAGCCACCTGGCCAGCAGGGGTAGAGAACCTTGTCCCAAATGTAAATGAGGTGCAGAGTACTGGAAAATCAGTGTGTGCGCATTCTGGTGAGTTTCAGGGTGTTTCGATATGAGTATGGGAATGATCAAGGCCTCCCAGTAATGGTCTGCAGCTGTTGTTAAAGGTTGGCTCCTCTACAAGACCAAAACTGCACTAATCCCACCCTCCTCCGCTGCCTTGCCACTGTGGCCCAATGCAATATGCCTTGGTGTTTAGTCACAAGGCAAGTTGCACACATGTTTTAAAGCATGAGCTCAGCATGCCACTGGCACAACACTACACCTGGGAGCACCCTAATGGGGTGAGGAAACATCCAAAACCTCTGCTGGAGGCACCAGGTTGCACAACTTTCCCTTCCCTTCCCGCAATGGACCCCATCTCCCTCTTACCTCTTGTCTCCGGAAGGCAGGCTGGAGTGCAAGCATGGGACAGACAGCGGCCCTCTGGCCCCTTCCAAGGTGATCCAAGGCCAGGCCTGTTCTTCTCCCCTACAGCTTTGTGAACCCTCCCCTCTGCTCTCCCCTTCCTGTCACTTTAATGGCCTGATTTTCAGATAGGGTGACCAAACAGCAAGTGTGAAAAATCGGGACAGGGAGTGAGGGGTAATAGGAACCAATAAAAGAAAAAGACCCAAAAATCGGGACTGTCCTTATAAAATCGGGACATCTGGTCACCCTATTTTCAGATTTCAGAGTAGCAGCCATGTTAGTCTGTATCCGCAAAAAGAACAGGAGTACTTGTGGCACCTTAGAGACTAACAAATTTATTAGAGCATAAGCTTTCGTGGACTACAGCCCACTTCTTCGGATGCATATAGAGTGGCACATATATTGAGGAGATATATATACACACATACAGAGAGCATGAACAGGTGGGAGTTGTCTTACCAACTCTGAGAGGCCAATTAATTAAGAGAAAAAAACTTTTGAAGTGATAATCAAGATAGCCCAGTACAGACAATTTGATAAGAAGTGTGAGAATACTTACAAGGGGTCCCCTTAATTAATTGGCCTCTCAGAGGCCAGGCCCTCGGGTTCTCTCAATATATGCTCCACTCTATATGCATCCGAAGAAGTGGGCTGTAGCCCATGAAAGCTTATGCTCTAATAAATTTGTTAGTCTCTAAGGTGCCACAAGTACTCCTGTTCTTTTTGCCTATTTTCAGAGGGGCTGAAAATGGGATGTCAGTAGGAGCTCAGCACCTTTGAAAATCAGACCATTGTTGTGACTCCCCTTTCCCTCTCCCTCAGCCAGCTGTGCCCCCCTCTTCCTTTCCTGTCTTGGGTCACTCTTCCCCTTCCTTCTCTGCCCTTTCCCACTTCCCTGAAGGGAGCTGAACCCCCTCTGGCTACTGGGGATGCAGAAAGCACTCAGAGCAGAGAGCAGTAAAGCCAGCAAGGGAGCAGTAATGACTGCTAGCCTCTGAGGGCCACAGCAGTGAAAACAGCATCTCCTAGTGGCAATATGAGCAAACTGCGTGTGGGGAAAACCTGTGTTTTCACGCCCAGCTGCCTGGAATAAACAGCAACAAGGAGGCGGTGGCACCTTAAAGACTAACAGATTTATAAGGTGCCACCGGACTCCGCGGTTATTTTTGTGGATACAGACTAACACGGCTACCCCCTCTGATACTGGAATAAACAGCATGATCAGAGGACAGCTGAAAAAACCCAGTGGCCACTAGGGTGACCAGATGTCCCAATTTTATAGGGACAGTCCCGATTTTGGGGTCTTTTTCTTATATAGGCTCCTATTGCCCCCTACCCCCTGTCCTGATTTTTCACACTTGCTGTCTGGTCACCCTAGTGGCCACCAAATGGAGCCTGTTAGCTTGTATGCACTGTGGCATCTAGGGGTAAAGATGAGCTGGGCAGAAAAAAGGGAAAAGGAGGAGCTGTGCTACGTGGCTAGGTTGTTTTTTACTGACTCAGCCTTTTTTATCAATTATTGTTATTTGTGTTGTGGGACTGCGTTGGCGTCCCAGGCCCAGGCCCGCATTGGGCTAGGCACTGTACAAACAGACAGTCTGTACCTCAAAGTGTTTACAAGCTCTTTTGTAGCAAAGGGCGCCACCAGCTTGACAATCCCATTTCAAAAGTCAAACATCACTCCCTTTGTCACTAATTATACTAAAACCACCCACCCACCCGACCAATCAAGCAAATAAACCAATCCCCCATAAAAATAAAATAAATCTAATTCCCCATTTCCTTCACTGTGCGTTTATTTTTTGCATTTCTCGCCGCTTAGGCTCTGAAATGAATTTAGGACCCAGTTCTGCAATTAGATCCACACAAACAGGCTCTAGTGCCTGTACTAATCCCCAACAGATCAGGGCTTTATAGGGTGACCAGAGGGCAAGTGTGAAAAATCAGGACAGGGGTGAGGGGTAATAGGTGCCTATATAAGAAAAAGCCCCCCAAATTGGGACTGTCCCTATAAAATCGGGACATCTGGTCACCCTAGGGCTTTAGTCAGTTCCAACCTTGCTTATAGCTAGTTTTGTAATTTAGTTGTCATGCACTAGCCCAATGCAGCAGAGTTTGGGTTGCCATTGCCAACACTGCAGAGATGTTCTGAATCCAAACAAGAAATCAGGTTCATCAAAGGTTAAAAAGATCAGGAAACCATTTCTAGTAGCGCTAGGTTTTGTTTACAATTTTTTTTTTCCAAATTAATTTTTGGGCCTATTCTTAAAGTACCTGCCAGACAGTCCCTTTTCGGGTGAGTTATTTTCTTCAACAAGGCCTAGCAATCCTAGTTCTCCCCTTAATGTTAACTAAGTAGGGGGTGACCAATAGAAGCTCAAACCGAAACCATGGACCCAATAAGGCATATTAACATCACTTCTGTCACTTGCTTCCATCTTTTCTCCAAAATGTAACTGCGTTGGCCCCAGTTCTGCATGGGTTCACCTGAGGAGCTCTTTGCAGGATTAGGGCTTTAAAAGTTTTTTGAGGCAGGTACCTTGCCCTCATATTTATATTAATAAACATTTGGCAATTGATTACATCTTTTTTCCTTGGCTGAGAATTGGGTATTTGATAGGTATTTATGGGGACTCCTTTCATAGTAATAGATGTTAATTTAGGGAAAAAGTTGGTTTTGTGGTTAAGACACACAGCCTTCCTGTGTGACTTTCGCCAAGTCACTTCATCTCTTTGTACCTCAATTCCTCATCTGTAAAATGAGGATAATACTTTGCTTTGTCTGTCTTGGCTGTTTAGATAGTAAAATCTTCAGGGTAGAGATTGACTCTTATTGTGTTTGTACAGCACCTAGCACAGAGAGCTTCATTTTTGGTTGGGGTTTTTAGGTATTACCATAATACAAAAAGTAATAATATGGGAAAGAGGCTCAGAACATAAGTTGGATTCTTTTATGAAGTTGAAAAAAATGAATCGTGCTCTTCCTAGATCTGAATCCTTTAGTGTCATCCCCATTTTATACATCCTTCAACTGAGGCACAAAGACATTGGTGTGTGACGTATCCATAGGCATACAGTGCTTCATTGATAGAGCCAGGATTATAAACTTGGGCTCTGATCTGTGGCCATTTGGGGGTGTGTGTCTGTATGGGTCTGCTTTAGGCCATATCTCCAACACAAAGAGGTACTAACGCTGGTACAGCTGGTCACGAGAGGATTATCTTATGGTAGGTGGCTCCTTCATTGCATAGTGTTTGTGTAATATTTGCTGCACTGCCCCCTTCCTGAGGACCACACAGTGGGAGTGGCTGGGCATTCCCTTCCTCTTGACTGTTATGTGGACGAGAGGTTCAAGAACTGGATGATGGCAGTTCTGTTCCCAGCTCTACTACTGGCCTGGTGGGTGACCTTCAGCAAGGCCCATTGCCACTCTGTGCCTCAGTTTCCCCATCTGTAAAATGGAAATAACCACACTGCCTTCCTTTGCAAAGCACTGAGAGATCTACTGATGATAAAAGCTAGGAGTTAGTGTTATAATGGTCATTAGGAGATTATATAAATTAGAGCAGGCACTACATAGAGGAGAACGGTGCCTGCTGGGTTGGTTTCAGAGCTCCAATTGGGCTAGGTTGCACTGGGTCAGTGATAGGGGGGGTAGCATATTGTTTTACAGAATCTCAACCTAACATTTTAATAATTTAAAAATACAGGACAGTATGCTTCTATCCCTAATGGCTGAGAGGTAAACCTTCTGTAACTGACACAGTTCTGCCTGCCTCCGTTTGCAGAGAGCCTGAACCAATAGGTCTGAGAGATGTGAACTGGCCCATGTATCTCAAAGGCATGTTACCTCAGATTACCAGTGAAGATAATGTAAATGTCAACAGTGTTAAATAGTTCACTACGGCTTGAACCTCTGTAAGAAAGGCGAGTAAGGAGCCCATTGCTATGCTCTGCCCAATCTGCTCTGACATTTCATAGCAGTGCCACAAGTGGAGCTATCACAGCTTCCTCTGCCCCACTCCTCACTCCAAATCTGACCTGTGGAACTAGAAGGCCAGAGGGGAAGAGCAAAGCCCAGGCGGGCCTCCGAGCACCATTCACGGGGAGCCACTCCTGAAGAGCCCAGTGGGACATTCAAACCCCAGCGTGGGGAGCCTACCCGAAGAAGCCCACCTGAGCATATTTTGAACATATGTAACAATGTACTGTGAGCAGTGTTTCCTTTTCACAGCTCAAGGAGGCGGAGCTTGGCTTGTGGGTGGAGCTTGGGAGAATATCTATCCTCTTCCCCCCCCTCCCAATTTCAACCCTGAAGTGATTTTAAGTTCACCAGGTCCTCCACTCTTCCTGCTTTCCCCCCACCTCTTAACGTAATGCCTGACCTAAGTGAAGTGTTCACTACACCTTGGCAATTCCAAACTACTCAAAAGAAAACAGCCACAAGGTAAGGGGAGAAAAGATGTTTTCATTTCAATTTTCTATAATAAAATGAGAGACAGTAATTCTGACAGCAAATCAGATTGCCCAGGAAAGAAAGTCAAACAGTATTTCAAGCTCTGTTTGAAAAACACAAGTAAAACAACAAGGGGAAGAGTCTGATTTCAGAAGCAGCACAATCTTTGCATTGCAAATGTGTTACGTCAAATAAACCGCTCCCCCAGCCTGTCATGAGATGTGTCTTTTAGGGCATCACTATGGACCAAATTCTTCCCTCAGATATAAACGTCCTGCATGTCTGACGACAGAAATTGGCCCCATGTTACCAGTGAGATGCTACAGAATGTACAATATAGGGCAGTATATGTTTAACAGCAATTACTGTACAATGGCTCCTTCATAGAATATCCTGTGCCTGTTTTGGAAGGGGTTAAAAATAGATCCTTAATAAAATCTAAGCTTACAGTCAATTCCCTGCTAGAGTTTTACCTTCCACCAAATCTAAGTAATGGGCATCTAAGAAAAGTTCTATGTTTAAGTCACTGTATGGGATAAATTCTTCAGCTGAGAAAAAATTTAGCAAAACTTTAAAGAGCTCTGGGCACTTGATCAATTTGCAAATGGGACTCTCTGGAGGGCAGCTGAGTATCTGTGTTTGATGGGTTTTGGGAATACACCATTGTTCTCCAGCTAGGTCTTTAGGCTGTAACAGATGCCTTCAGCTTCCAATCCGAGGCAGCAGCTGAAGAGTGGGCACAGACAGCAGGCTACGGTGGGAACAGCGTATTTATCATTCCTGGGGCTGTGCAGACCGACGCGTCTATTAGAGCGCCTACATTCACACCAGTCACAGCTGCCTCAGGCAGCCCCTTCCAGGGGCCTGAGTAAGAGTAATGATTGTAAGCATTAAGTACGCACAAACGAAACCCAGCCCAGTCTGAGCAGCAGAGGTTGTTATTAAAGCCCGAGTCAACGTTAGCAAACTCCTCACAGGTGCAATGGACTGGAAAAGGGTGGCGCTCAGCAAGCTGATGTGATGTGACTCGTTTTAGCTCCTCTCCGCCCCATTCTCCCTGAACATCCAGATTAACTGGCAGTCCTTTTCTCTCCCCCGACGGCACGCTCAATGTTGGCTTGGGCCTGGGGAAAAGTGTGTATGCTCCCTAGTGTGACTGGCCTCCTATATGCCCCCAGGCACATTACTGCTCTCACTGCCTGGCAAAATCCTGGCTCCACTAAAGTCAGTGGCAAAATTCCAATTGACTTCAGTGGGCTCCTATTTCATGCATACATTACTCCCACTCCTCTCACCTTACTGCTACTGTTGGTGTTACGCTGGCTCACACCAGGGCACGATCTGCATCTTTGACTTTTCTTTTTCACCCTCCCGTGTTGTGCCATCGCTCGTGCTGCATTATACACTTGGGGGCCCAAGCCAAAGCCCACGAGAGTGTGTCTGTTCACTTCAGTGGGCTTTGGCTCAAAGCCTTGATAACTCTACCAAGCTCACTCTCTCCCACTTCCTCAACACCCTACTTAAAAACCACTTTATCCCCCGTCTGTCCACCACTCGCTACTTGCAGTCCCTCCCCTGTACTGCTGCCCCATGTTTGTCTTGTGTAAGGGCCCGACAGGGTGAACAGTTTTGCATACGTAGTTGCTGGCTCTTGCCTGGGAGAGTGTGGGTCTGTGCGCATGACCATTGACTGTAAGCTCTCCAGAGCAGGCAATGCGCCTCACTCTATATTTGTATAGCACGATGTGCATTTACCTGGTTTTGAATAAGAAAAGTAAGCTAGGGTTCGGAATAGGGAGTGTAGAGTAGAGATGAATTGGCTTCCAAAGGCTCAGAGGTTTGGTAAAGAGAAGCACCTGGAACTTGAGATGCTTCCCCAAACCTCTTTGATCTGGAAGTCTTGCAAGTCTCCTGTCTGACTGCTAATAGTCTCTGGTTTGATCAGATCAAAAATACGAGTAAAATCTTCAAAAGCAGCTAAGTGACTTGAAAGCACCTAAACCCCATTGACTGTCAGTGGGACCTAGGGCTTCTAGGTAACTTAAATGCTTTAAAAAAAAAAAAAAAAAACAAAAAATTAGCTCTCAGCTCAATAGCTCTTGACAAATTTTCCCAAACTGTAGAACTTTAAGAAAAAACCCCAACCAACAAAACTATTTCAAACCTAAGAAGTTTGGGTTCTCTCTTATTTTATCTGAACTGGTTTGCTCAGCCTTAAGTGTAAAGATGGACCATTGTGGACATGAACTCAAAGACCATTATCAAATCCTACCACGGTCCCCTTCCAGTTTCTGCTCCCTGAGGGTTCTACTGGCTGGAGCCCCTATTGTCATCCCTGCCCAGTGAGACACGTCAATAGAGATGGTCACACCACACCAAGTGCTCCCATTGTGCTGCCACAACACAAGAAACTCGGCTACTGTGTTTTGATCCTAAGCCTTCCCTGGTGTATTTTAAGGGATGGCTCATGCGGCAATCTCTCGATCACCCTCCTCAGCTCCACAAAAGAAATCAGTCTCACAAGGAAGCACATTGAGAGCCACCAGACTAAGCTTCCCCACCCTGTCATTGGTTAGAGAAGAGGAATAAGGAGAAAGTTTTCTGCATGTACATATATAACCCCCTCATCCCCTCCCAGTATAACAGTGAATCTAATGACCATTACCAATGTAGGTTCTCTGCAGGAGGAGTGGAATCATCACATGGATCTCATGAGCTAGCTCTCCTATTTGCGAGACGGGTGCTTGGAGTCATGACTTCATTTGCTAATATTTAAAATGGAGCTGGAAGATCTAACAAGGCGGGGGCTGCTCTAGATTGAATGATCCGCTAGAGCTCTCTGATTATCACTTATTCAAGAGATGGCAAAGGGTCATTAAGAGGGCACTAATATTGTTTTTAATTTTAAATCTATTTCCATTTCTTTTATTTCCTCATTTGCTTCTTAATCCTGGGACTCACTCTCTACAGTGCGTGTGTGGCAGGGGTGGTGGGGCAGGCGCTCAAACACACTTGGCAAAGCCAACAGAGTCATTATCACGGTCAAACACTGTGTAGTAGGGGCCAATGAACACGTCTCCCAGGATCCACAGCGGGCCCCCGGGAGGTGGGATGTCCAGGGCTGAAAATCCACTCAGGCAGATGGTCTCTCCCTGTACAGAAATCTACAGGAAAGAGTGAGAAGGTCAGTAGAAGGACGAGTCTTTCATCCCTTCCCCCGCCCTCCCACAAGCTCGGCTCTAGGGCACCAATTGGTGGAACTGACTCTACGTGGTATGAGGTATTAACCGTGATCATCATCATCTATCATGACAGGGACTGGCCCTGAGCGCTCCAAACCCAGTGGCAGATGGACAACAATAGTAGAAGAGGTATTGAAAGAGTCACATGATGTCCTGTCCATTATTGCTCACCCTGCCTCCCTAGTTTCATCCACTGCAGGAGCTGATGGCTTTACTCAGGCTACGTCTACACTTGCAGATGTAGAGCACTAGGAGTTAAACCAGCCCTCAGAGACAGCAGCAGCGAAAGCACTGCCGTGTGTTCACACTGTGCTCCTTGTGACTGTGGAGCATGTCCACATTAGCAGCTCTTGCAACGCCACAGAAAGCAGTGCATTGTGGTAACTATCCCAGTGTGCAAGTGGCTGCAGCGTTCTTTGGAAAGGGTTTGCGATGCCTAATGGGGCAGGCACAGTGTCACATGATGCAGGTCTCCCAATCCCTTTGTTCCAGGGCATCCTAATAGATTGCCAGCTGCTTTTCAAATGGGGGGATAGGGGTGGAGTGTGACAGGGAGTGTGTTGTGTGTATGTAGAGGGAGAGACAGTGTGTTTTGGGGGGCAGAGTGTGTGTCAGCATGCTGTCTTGTAAGTTCAGACAGCGGCAGGGGGAAGGGGAAACCCCAACATCAGCCCCCATCCCCCACCTCTCTCTCACACATGCACAAATGCCTGCCTCTGCAGCAGGAGCAATCCACAGTAATGGTTGCTTTATCCTGGAACAGATAAGCATGTTGGCTGTAAGAAATGGAGCTTTGAAAGGGGATAGCCGCATGCCTGCAGCCGAGTTCAAAACAATGACGAGAGTGGCCACTTGACTTCAAGGGATTATGGGATGTTTCCAGAGGCCAATCACAGCACAGTAATGCAACAGTCATTCACACTGACACCCCAGCACTTCAGTCCGGGTGCAGAAAGCTCTATGCTTCTTGTGGAGGTGGATTACCAGGAGCGCTCCAGCTGTGGAGTCCAGGCTCTCTAAGTGCCTTGCCAGTGTGGACATCTCAGGAGTTAGGGTGCCCAGGGCTGATTTAATGTGCTCTAACTTGCAAGTGTAGACAAGGCCTTAGCCGTCTCCTATTACTGCAACAAACCAGTGGAGGTCTCCACTGCTCTCTACAGACCCAGCAGCTGAAATCTGCATGACAATATCCTGATTCTTCAGACTCATGTTTCTCCCTGAGTCTGGCACGCAGGGGTCCCATCTGGAACCGTAGTGCATGAAACCAATTCTGACCTTACACACACAGGTCTAACTCTCTGCAGAGTTGCTTCTGATTTAGACCAGAGTGAGTGAGGTGAGAGTCAGACCCTGTGATTGAAGCTCTGGGCTGATCCTGCTCCACATATCCTGCTTTGGAGACTTGCCTGCTCTCTTGACTAGAAGAGGTTATGACGCGGACTCAGATAGGACTGGCAAGCAGCTAACCTTGCAGCAGTGAACAGGCACTATCCTGGCAGGACTCACGTGGGGATTGGGGTGAAACCCCCGCTCTACTGAGGTGGTAAGACTACCACTGACTTCCGAGGGGCCAGGATTTCACCACAACAGCCCTGCCTCCTACGTCTAAGTGAGAAGAGCTAGCGTAGGAAAGGGAGCTGGGTAGAAGCTGCTCTGGACTCACCTTGAAGATGTACTGTTCTCCGGTGAGCTCATAGGGCTTTCCTCCTAGCATGAGAGTGACGACGGGAAGGGACGACACTTTATCGCAGGGGATCACGTACTGAAAAGAAAGCAGCAGCACACTGAAGCATGAGACTCCATGGGCACAGAAAAGCTGCTGGTTGGCAGGCTTAAGGAAAAGGGGGTCGCTATGGGAGATGGCTAGGCCTCTCCTTCTGTGCTCAGACAACAGCCTTCTGCGGGTTAAGGGGGGAAAAAAAAAAAATGGAAAGGAAAGGAAAGGAAAGGAGGCAGCCTATGGTAATTAGTACCCTCTAGCCTTAAATAGAATCCTAATGGGTTCTTTGCTGAGGCATGGACCCCTTACGATCAGAAGGGCTCAGCGCAGTTCAGTGCACAGAGTTTCAGACAGCCAGTGGGAGGACTAGCTCAAGAGGCGGTGTGGTCCTGTGGGTAGCACGCTGGACTGAGAGTCAGAAGACCTCAGTTCTGCTCCCAGCTCTGCCACGGATCTGTGGTGAGAGACTTGTGGCAAGTCACTGCATCACCCTGCCAGGCTCTCCTCCCAACCTTTGTCTGTGGCGTCTCGAATTCCGATGAAATGGGAATATAATGCCATTGGGCTCCTTTGAAACCCCCACACTCAGAGCTCTTTGGGGCACAGACTATTTTACTAAGTGCACATGTAGCGCCTATGCACAATGGGGCCCCTAGGAGCTGCTGAACTAATGAATAAAAGCACAAAATACTGGATGCAAAGCAGGAGCAGGGGCACAAATACAGGGCTTCAAGTCCTTCAATCCCTTGGCCAGCCAGGCCCCAACTTGCTCTCCACAGACCCAGTTTTGTCAGTGGGGCTTGTTACAGGCTATGCTGGGGTATGTAATGGGCAAGTGTTTGTTGCATTGAGAAATCTCCCCAGACATACAAGGGCTTGTAACACTATATTCTTACATCCTGCCTAGGACAGCTGGGCTTATGGGGGCTGGTTCTGTTCTAGCACCGGGGAAGATGCTTTCAACCGCTGTTTGGCAAGTCATATTACTGAGATTGTAAATGCTTTGGGGCAGGGAATGTCTCTTCATTAGGCATTTGTACAGCCTCTAGCACAGTAGGGATAGGGCCTTCTAGCTGCTACTGCAATAGAAATAGATGGTATTGAACAAAAAACCCTAGAGACTCTGGATAGGTGCAATCCATCTAATTATAAATAAATCCTCTCAGTGGTGTTGATGGGGCCTGGAGAGAGCCAGGTCCAGAACGAATGTCACTACATTACAGGCACCCTTATCCCTGCAGAAGTTAATAAGGCTGCATCAAATAGTGCTATATATACACATTATTCTAAAATCCTACAAAACTTCTTAGAGGAGATCCCTCATAGGACATTTATTAACAGAATCCTAGACTGGGGACTTGATTCTCTATTAGGTTCTATAGGATGGTGAAAACACCCATGGGAAGATTCTCATTGTCTATTAAACCCTGTAGGGCTTTTGTGCAAGTGCTTTCAAATGTGAATTTACCCCCCGCCCCTTCCCCCACTGCTACAAGGAGGAGATACAGAGTCTGAGCCAAAGCCTACTGAAGTCAATGGGATCAGGCCTTAATTCTTGTCCCAGCTGGCCAAGAAACAGCATGGGAGACTATTAAACTCCAGTCCATTTCCTCACTGGCTCCTTCGCTCTTAGTTTATCCAGAACTGGCACAATCACGGTTCAGGGGGCTGGGATTTCTCCATGACAACTTGCTCCTCCCACAGAAGCAGGTCAGTTTCCAAAGCAGGAGAGAGAATCCAAGCTCACTAGCTGCGGTTCAGGATAGGGAAGGGCAGTGTGTGTCCCTCCCTCTCCCAGGCTGCTGCCCTTAATTCTCTGTATGGGGCTGTAAAGCGTACAGCACCCAGCTCACCGTGCCAAAGAAACAGCAGGTCCCTGCCCCAAGGAGCTTGCAGTCTAGAGGCACAAGCGGGCGTGACGCAGGACAGACAAAGACTTAAGTGCTGATGGAACACTACCATTGGGTTTCAGGAGCCATGGGCGAGGAGAGGGAGGGGATTTGGATCATATTAATCAGGAGAAGGAGAAAAGGAATCCCCCCACCCCCAAGAGAGGCTTGGGCAGAGCTCAGAGCGGGAAGGGGCTGTAGGAGGAAAGACAGGCAAAGATGCAAGGAGGGACAGAATAAGAAATCTGCAAAGTAAGGAGAAGCTTGATGTTAAGCTGTCTGAAGAGGGGAAGCCAGTGTAGAGATTCCAAGGGGTGGGGGCACCAGTCTTTTGGAATACTCACCCCCCCTCCCCCCAAGTTTCCAGTTCACCACCCAGTTTCTCTGCCGGGGTTTACCTGTCCTTTGATGAGCGGCTTAGCCCCGATGGCAGCCTGCAGCGCCTTCACCTCCTTCGTTGGCCCTGTAATGAGCGAGGTTCCTGTGTCCACAATAGCTTCACAGCCCCCTTTGCACAGGGTCAGGCCATTGGCAACATCCAGTCTATGTGAAAAAGAAGAGTCCCAGATAATAAAAGCCCTTTGTGAGTTGCAGTTCAGGTTGCAAATATGAATCAGTTACTTAAATAGGGGGGAAAAAAAACCCTTAACAGAACAGTATAAAAATACTGGCAAACTGGAGTAGGGAATTAATAGTTAAAACTCCCAGAATATGCTGAAGTATGGAAATACCTAGGTCTTGATCCAGCAAAGCACTTGAGCAAATACCTCACTTTAAGTGAATAGTCCCATCAACTTCAGTGAGAGCACTCATGTGACTGAGGTTATACATACTTTGCTGCAGCAGGGCCAGCAAATTTCTTTCATTTCTGCCTGGTATCCCACAGCTAGCTGACATGCTAAACCTGTTATCATGATGCGTTACCCAGGATGATGACACATAAACCTGTATGTACTTTGGCACTTCACTGTGGAAACAGATTCAGATATCTGCAGGGGGTTTATGCAGCAGTATGTACCACCATGGATGGCAAAGGGTTAAAAGGGTTGTGTAACATTTCCCACTTCAAAGGAAGTCTAGTAGGGTCTGGTTTGACCTTTGCTGATGTTAAGCATCACAATACTCTGCACTGTTATAAAACCTTCCAGTCAAGGGTCTCAATGCACTTTGCAAACATTAAATAACTTGGGGATAATGATACTTGGCCCATGTGCCAGGGAAGGGTGGGAGGCACTTGGAGATCCTTAGATGTAGACAGGACCATGTAGAGTGCCTTTACTACAGAAGCTTTGCCTATGTAGCTATACCAGCAGAGGCCCTTCGTGTAGACACAGCATATGCCAACATGAGTTTTTCTGTTGGCATAGTAACAGCACTTCCCCATATGACATTAGCTATGCTGAGAGATGCCCTCTTCTGTCACTATCACTGCATCTACGCTGGGGGGGGAGGAAATGGCGGGGGGGGGGGGGGGGAAGAGGTTTGCAGGCACGGCTATGTCAGCTGTGGCTCTTTCCACACCCCTGACTGACAAAGCTCCACCAACAAACCTGTGTAGTGTAGACCTGGTCTAGAGCTTGGAATAGAGGTCCAGGCTTCCTGGCTAACAGCCCTCTGCTCGGACCACGCAACCAGGCTCAGTCCCTCCCCCTCACTTCCCCGAGCAATGCAGAGTGCTTACTACTGTGTGCCTATAAGAAGAGGGCCCCTTCCATCAAGTGCTGAATTCTCTGAGCTCCATTCAGCCCTTACGTACAAGCAACTCTGGGGTTTCAGCCCCACTGGGAACCATAGCAATTGGTGTAGCGAGGCCCTGAGGGGAGATAGGCAAAGCTGCCAGAAGCCGTGATTTGGTGGGTTTACTCCTGCTTGAAGCTGGCATAAGCTGCAGCTTATAAGCGTTTGCAGTGGTGGCTTGTGCCCAGCACAGAGCAGGCCTGAATGAAAACAATGGGATATACACATGTCTGGACAGGACCCTTCACGCCTAGCCAGTTAGTCCCTGGGAAGTGGGGAGAGGCGGAAGACAATGGGATAAATTCTGCCCCCGAATACATGGGGGTGTGTGTGTGTGTGTGTGTGTGTGTGTGTGTGTGTGTGTGTGTGTGNGTGTGTGTGTGTGTGTGTGTGTGTGTGTGTGTGTGTGTGTGTGTGTGTGTGTGTGTGTGTGAGCGCGCGCGAGCGCGCACGCAGAAAGGAAGGTGGAACTCACTCATCCATTTTGACCTGCCAGTATGCCTTGCGTGTGACATTCACCCAGTTGAAGTCTCCAGTATAATACTTGGGGTCAGTCCCTCCCAGCAGCAGCTCCCCTCCAGGCTGAGCTGATGGGTCCCTGAAAGAAAAGACACAGAACATCAATTCAGCTGAAGTGGGAGGGAGGCAGACACTGCTTCTCCAAGCATGCTCATTCACAATGGATCCCCGTGCACTCATGCCAGGGGAGAGCGCGAGCAGGGCACCCACATATGAAAGATATAAAAAATATTAAACCACCAACATTGTGGCTTAGGTTGTGAGAAGATATAAGGGAACTCCAGCATGTCTTCGGCTAGCTGAGGGCTGAGCCATCCTGTAACAGCCACGCACGTTGTGTTGAGACCTGAAGAAACTCACTGCACGCAAGGAAAGAGCAATGGAAGAAAGATCATTGCTCACTGACAGCCCAAGACTGGCCAAATTCTTTTACTACTAGCTCCACGACTAGAGAGACCGCCATAGCCTATTTCTTTATCTCCCTTGCATTTGGGGTAGGGCAGGGGCAGAATAAGCTCTGTCACCTCGTGCACTAGTACAATACCCTTCATCCAGCCAACAACATGCGTTTATGTGGGGAGGGATGCAGCTGATCAAATGATACATTGTTATTGCCTGACTCACGGCCCAGAGAACTGAATTCTCCAGGTTATTTCAACCCACAGATTGCAGCTGACTAGGTGTGAGGAAGCATCGCTATGGGGGATTTTTAGCCATAACTGAACCAGAACCCCCTCCCCCCCCCCGAAGACATTTTTCGGCCCAAGGAGTCTCGTCTCTCCCAGGAAAATGGAAGACCATGCTCAGGTCTGTAGGGGTGGTGATGGGTATGACAGAGCCAGCGAGGGTATGACAGGGCCTCCTGCTGCCATGATCCCAGTCCTCCCTCCGTATTGTCTTTTCCCACTCATCTCCTGCTCCCCTTGGAATGCACAGCCTCTCCTGGCCCACCACAGCACCACATTCAACCCCTCCTCTTAGAAACAAAGCCCCTGAATCTCCCCTCCCTCACACCGGTTTCATACCAATGTAGCTCTGTGGTGGTACTCCCAACTGTCACTGGTGCAGGGGGAGGAGGAATCAGGCCTGAACTCCTTCAGCAAGTCCCACCAGTGATTCCCATCACTACATGCTATGTGCACAGGCCTGATGTGAACCAACCCAGAAGGAATTCATGACTCCTTCCCAGTCCAGAGTTTGACTTTCAGACGACATATACGCAGAGGGTAGAGTTCTGCACTGAGACCCCATTCCCCATTGCTCTACCCCTTGGGCAGGCATCCAGGTATACTTGATCCTGCCTCAGTGCAGGGGGGTGGACTAGATGACCTCTGGAGGTCCCTTCCAGCCCTACTTTGCTATGACACTATTAATGCCACCTGTGCAGAGGAGATGTGAAAGGCTACCATTTTGATCAGGTGGCATGAACACACCCGCTTTGCGCAGGTGGAAGTGACTGTCTAAGGGGCCAGACAGAGGGAGCAGCTGAGCATCCTCAAGTCTTTTTGGGGACGCTCCATCTCCTCAAAGGTTCGGGCCATTCGATTGTAAGCTCCTCGGGGCAGGACGTGCACGGACTTGCCCAGTGACCAACATGCTGTAGGCATTCAGGAAAGGGAATGTTCTGTGGCTGATGTAAATCAGCAGAGCTCCAGAGAACTGAAATAATCAGTTCGTTGTAAAAAAAAAAAAAAAAAAAAAAAGAGGCAGCTTTGTCCGGAGCTCTTCAGTCAGTTGCCTGCAACCCGTGGGAAGTAGCTACCATGAGAGATGTGTCAGAAAACACACCCTATTGTAGGAATGGGATGGCCAGGCCCTCCTCTGGTGTAAAGGAATGCAGCTCCACTGATTTCAATACAGCTGTGCCCCTTTACACCAACTGAGGGTCTGGCCCTTAGAATGAGGTGGGAGGACAGGAGGTGGCCCACAGGTTGGAGACAGCCAGACGCGATGTCTCAAGAATGAGCTCCATGCCCCCACAACATCACCTGTTGAGGTAGAAGGAAAAGATGTTCTTGTCCACCAGCTTCTGCTGAATGACGTTATCGAAGAAGGGTGTGACTTTATCCACAGAGATCTTCGGGAAGGCCATGCCCATAATGCCGTCGAACTTGGCAGCGATGAAGGTTATGCCAGGTTGCTTGGTTGCTTCACCAAAGATCTGGTCCTTGACAACTAAGTCACCAATCTGCAGGGAGGGGGGAAAAAAAATCCAAGATGGTTAAAAAGAGAGTCTCAGAGTACCGGGGTGGGAGAAAGCACTTTCCTGGAAACAGGATGGAGTCAACACGCGAGAGCTGTGCTCTGGTCTAGCATTGGCTAGAGAGATCCTGCCCCTCAATGCATGCCTCACAGAGAAACCACAGATGGGTCTCAGGTCAGAACGCTTTGCTACAAATACAGGCCATTGGAGATACAGCTCCCACCTAGTGCAGGCAGACGACATTGGGCCCTCATAGCTCCTTGTGAATGGCATGACAGGAAATGCTTATGCTCCCTTCCTTGGATCAGACTTACTCCTCTAGCTGCTCTCTTATTTCTCTTGGCTCCCTCTCTTTGAGCCCCTCGGCTCGATATGTGCCCCCTCCACTGAACTGAAACAGCCCTCCTGCAGGTCACCGATAGCTTAGCTCCTTGGGGCAGGGAGTGTCTTTGTTCAGTGCTTGTACAGTGCCCAGCACAATGGGGTTCTGGTCCATAACTGGGGCTGCTAGTGCTAAAACACGTAACAGTAATAAATCCCATTCGTTCCTTGGCTTTCACCTCATGGCTTTCCTGGCCCTGCGCTTTCCTGATTTCTCCTCATGCCCTCAGCATGTTTTTCAGTGACTTCTTGGCCTCCTCTCTGCCCTACACGATTCTGTATTCTGTCCCCGCTTTGTACTCCCTCTCTTTAGGGGACGCCATCTCCCACCCATTCCCTCACCTACCACAGCGACCACCACCCCGACAGCCCTCCTCCCTAACCTCTGCAGTTGTGTGTCCAACTCCAGTTCAAAATGGCTCTCAGATCCCCATCACCACCGGCAGCACTGTTATCCTTCCCGTCTCCGCGCTCTGTCCCCACACATCTGGCCAGTTGCTGAGTCCTGTTGCTTCTACCTGCCCTTTCCTTGCTATCCCCTTATTGAGGTCATCCCCTGCAACCCCGCCCCCCAACAATCATCTCCTGTCTGGCTTGACTGCCTCACTGCTCTCCCCCATCAAAGGCATGTCTGAAGCAACCTCTGCTAATGGGAGCTCCCATTATGACCACATCACTTCTGCTTTTTCAGTCCCTCCACTGGTTTCTGGTCACTTACTGCATTGTATTCAAGTTCCTGTTCAAGTTCAAGGCCCTACAGAATCCTACAACTCCCCCTTTCATTCCCAACGCGCCTACTCACCTTTCCCTTCCTTATGCTCTCAGCAGCCATCAGGCTCCCCCCTACTCCTGAAACAACCTCCCTTCCTGCACCGCTCTCTTTCCTCCTTCAAACCCCAACCCCATCTAGCTTATTCTCCTAGCTAGAATCTGCAGCCTCCTGTCATGAACTGTTGGTCTGTGCCACATGTTTGTCTGTCTAGTGGGATTTGGACTGCACGTCCCTCAGTGTAGGGGAAGTTTCCCCATCTACATTTATGGCCCTACTTATGCCCTTTGAATCAGGAGACCCCAAACATTCAGAAGGCAGACACCATAGATGCTGGCTCCCACAGTTCTCAGGAAAGCAGGTCATGAAATTGAGGTGGGCACTGAAGGGTTGTGTTGGGATAGTGGGAGGGGCAAAGTGGTAATCTGACTGATACGAATTTAAGGTCAGCTCTCTTGCCAGACTCATGGCTAGAAGGACTGACATGGTGTAAAGCACTAGGTGATCAGTGTGGCCCCACAGAAGTCAATGGAGCTATGATGATTTACACCAGATGGGGATCTGGCCTTTGGTTTCTCTCTCTAGCAGTTCACAAGATCTCATAGCTTAAAATGATCACAGGCAATTTTACCAATTGGACCAGGATGCTTTCAGAGTCCTAACTATCTTTCCTCAGTCCACCCTGGTTGGGTCTGAAACTCCCATTGGCAGCATTACAGCGAGATGTACTGTACTGAAATGAAAAGCTCAGCCTCTCTGACCTGACATCAGAAAACGATCCCTTGTAAATGACTAAAATCCCCCCAGGGTTAAATAGTGCCTCGCTCTGTGTCAGTGTGTAAAGGGGTGTGTGCAGGCCTAGTATGCGTACAGAGAGTTCTTATTTTAACTGGACTAAGAACACTTTTTGTTTCAAAGTGTAATTTGCTTCACAAGAGACAAAAGCCACAGAAGCAGGATGTGGGGCAGAAAGATCTGAGCGACACGTCCGGTAACGCACTGAGAAGAGGGAGGCATTTTCAGAAGTGATAAAGGCACCACCGCAGCACAAGTTCAGTTTTTAAACAATAGCAATAAAATATTTGACGGGCCCGATCCTTAGCTGGAGCAACGCTGATTTACGCCAACCGGGGAGCTGACCAAAAATTGCTATCATTTTTACATGCACAAAGATAGCCAGGCGTGCAAGCTTTTTCAGGCTTGAAGCTTGAGAGGATCTTTAGCAGAGCAAAGGCATTGGGTTACAGAACTTTCCCTCTCTAAGTCACTGGTTTGGCTCCCATCCAGGTACATAATGATCAAAAATCATTACTAGCTGATGGCTGTTTGGTGGCCTCACTCCAGTTCCTTGCAGAGAGGTGTCACGCATCACATCCTGCAATTGGCACCCTAGTTAGCAGCCTCAGCAGAAAGACCAAAAACGGAGAAGGGCATAAAGGCTGAAGGCCAAATCCTCAGCTGGTGTAGAGCAGGGTTGGCTCCAATGACTTCAGTGGAGTGGGGGCAATTTACCCCAGCCAGGAATCTGGCCTTGAATTCTCCCTTCCCGCTGTGTGGCTAAATGAGGACTTCACTGTGCAGCGCCATCAGCCCACCACTCACCTGTCTGTGCTTTCTGTCCTGTACTTGTAACGCACCCCCTAAGCTCACTGAAGCTAGAAGCCCTAGGCAGAACTCGGAATCACTAACACTCTGGGAAGCAGAGGTTCCCCTGCTACAGCTGCATTCATCGTTTGTTACTTGGAGTGCGATACCCACCTCCATCAGGAAGTTTTCTACAAGGCTAGTGAAGCATGGGAATAGGCTTCCAAGGAAGGTTGTGGAATCCTGCTCACTGGAGATTTTTAAGACCAGATTGGCCAAACACCTGTCAAGGATGATCTTGGTAGGTCCCGCCTCAGTGTGTGGGGATGGACTAGAGGACCTCTTGAAGTCCCCTCCAGCCCTACATTTCTGTGTTTCTATTACCTCTCATGGGGTGTTTTTCCCTGGGATGTTCAATAAAGGTTCAGGACACCCAGAATGACTGTTTAGGGGCTGGGGTTTAGGGGGAAGGCAGAGAAGGGAAAGACACAGTCCTTCATTCCCTCTCAGCCAGTCAGCTGTCCTTGCCAAACACCCGCCAAGCCAGACCCACAGCTGGCAAATCGTGATTTTGATGGAGCTTTGCTGATATCAACCTGCTGAGCATCTGGCCCAAGCCGATGGTTGCATTTTAGGTCTGGGCTCAGACATTGACAACGGCTCCCATTTCACATCTCTCGTGCACCCCAAGCCTCTCTCTGACGGCAGTGGGAATTTGGGGTGTGCAATGAATGCAGGATCCCGCCCAGTACGGGAAGCCACTTGGGTTCCAAGCATTTAGCACCCCACCTCTGCGAGTGCCAAGAACCCACTGCAGTGCTCCCTTGGATTGTAAACTCGGCTCATCACGGGATAGACTTCAATCACTTCCGCACACAGGGAAGCTGAACATTGCCAGTTGCAGTGGCTGCAGAGAGCCCTTATCCCCCCACACAGGCAGGCTCAGGAACAAACTAATTAAAAAGAAGGCATTACAGTGATAATTAAAAAAAGCTGCAATTTTCCTTACCACTCATTTCGCTCCCTCCATTAAACTGGAGAGCACTGAAACCTACTAACACAATCCCATAAAGCCAGCTGCTTTAGATCGCCGCCCCACTCCATCATTGGAACAGCTCCTTTCAAACGGCCTCTTCATCTCTCCAGTCACCTGCGCCCAGCTCCCCCCCGCTGCTCTCTCCCTGCAATCCTCCAATCCCACTAGCAGCAACTGACAGCACAGGGCAAAAGCAGACAGCTCTATTGGCGCTAGACTTTTTTTTTTTTTAAACCTAACAGAAGTGGAACATTTATTGCTAAATGCAACATGACTTCATTCAGCAACAGCAATAAAATCCTTGGAAGGGGTTTTAGTGAATCCTAGAAGCTTCCTGAATGGAAATGACTAGGGTCTAGATTGGGGGTGGCCAACCTGAGCCGAAGCCAGAATTTACCACTGTACATTGCCAAAGAGCCACAGTAATATGTCAGCAGCCCCCCATAAGCTTCCTCCCCCTCCAGCCCCCAGTGCCTCCTGCCCACCAGCAGCCCCACCAATCAGCGCCTCCCCCTCACTCCCCACGCCCACCACAAGCAGGCTTGGGGGAAGGGGTGGAGTGGGGGCCGAGCAGGGGGTTGAGCAGTGAGCATTCCCTGGTGCATTGGAAAGTTAGTGTCTGTAGCTCCAGCTCCGATGCAAGAAGTCGCATATTAACCTCTGAAGAGCTAGACTGGCCACCCCAGTCTAGATCATCTAGAGCTGAATGTTTTGATGCCAGGGAACTAGGCATGGGAGGCAGGGACAGGGAGCTAGAATGGAGGTACATGGATAGCATTGGGCTCTGCAGATCCTCCAAGACCAGTGCAGTACTTGGGGGTGGGAATGGGGAGGGGGGGGGAGAGAGAGGAAAGATCTACTGGTTTTGGAGGTCAATCCTTGACCATTGTGGGGTGGCAAATCCTCTCACCCGTCCAGGGAATACTGACAGTCAATCTTAGCAAGACGAAACTCACTAACGGCATCATCTGAACTCAGTGCGAGTCTGCCCATTGACCGATTCGTTTTGCATCGGTCCCCGAGTCTGTTGCTTATGGGGATAACACCTACAAGGGGATGTTCTGGCTGTAAGTCAAGTATTTCTGCACTAGTCTAGAAAAGATTCTGGCAGAGGGGAGCCAGAGTATAATCCAAGACAGATGGGAAATTCAGTTCAGGCTGTTTTTTTGCACAGTGAGGTGGAGAGAGAGAGAGAGAGAGAGAGATGGATCCCTTTCTTTTGACACCAGCAGACTTCGTTAGCCAACACTTTTCAACTGGGACAGACAGAGAAAATGCCAATGGATTTCTGGGCCTACCTAAAATAGGTTTATAGATGTATCTATTTTGCTAAGCAAGTTTAGGGCTCTCAAGCCAACACTGAAGACTAAGGCCCAGATCCTCAGGAGGTATATAGGCTCCTCACTTGCATTGATTTCAACACCTCTGAGGACCTGGCCCTATGTAATTTGGAAGCCCAAGTCCCAGTGACTTTCAACAGGACTTGAGCGCTAACTCACAGCTGTGCTTTTGAAAGCTGAGCCCACATTTTCAAGAGTGATTTCGGGCATCTCATTTTCCGAGTGCCTAACTTGAGACACACTTAAGTAGGCGGATTTTCAGAGGGTGGATACTCTGCACTTCCTGGTAATCAGGTCCCTTTAAGTTGTCTCAAGTTGAGTGCTAGAAAAAAAGGACACACCCTCCCCCAAAAATCACAGGTCCCTTGAAAATGTAGGCCCCAAGTTTCTACACAGAAGTAGAACCAGTGCAATATAGGCAATAGCAGGGCAAGTTTACCCCGGATTGCCTCAAGTCTGATACGATGGAACTACCTCTAGTGGCGGTAGGGTAGTTTAATCTCCATTCTCACTCAATGTTTAGCCTCGCTAACGAGATCTGCCAATTGCAACGTGGACACGTGTCCCTGGGGGAGGTGGACTGAGATCCCCAACCAAGGCCCTGACTCAGCAAAGCACTTAAGCAGGTGTTTACCTTTAAGGAGTAATGGGATGCAGTCTTTCCTAGTGACTAGCGAACTGGTCTGGGAGTCGGGAGACCTAGGTTCTATTCCTAACTACCACTGGCCTGCTGGGTGACTGTCAGCAAGTTCATTCCCCTCTCTGTGCCTCAGTTTCCCCACCTTATGATACTGACCTGCGTAAAATGCTTTGATATCTGATGAGAAGTGCTGGGTATTGCTAAGCCCCATTGAAATCAAAGCGACATGCCTGAATTCCTGGCTCAACGAGGGCCTAAATGGGTTGCAGAAGTGAAGTACAGTCATTACTAACCCCCACAGCATCCTGGCTGAGGTATCCAGACAGGCTCCCGGTTCCATAATGGATGGCGAAAGCTGTGCCGTTCTTCTGGTAGGTACTGGATTTGGAGGAGTCGTATTTGTGATGGATCACTGCAGCGAGGAATAGGAATACAGGAGGTACACACAATATTAATGCCACTCAGCAATTTATACAGTGCGTTGCATGTTTGAAGCACTGGTCGGGCATTAGCTAATTAAATGAGCTGGTCCAAAATAAATAAATAAATAAATAAATAAAATAAAATTGGGAAAACTTTCCCAATTTTTCTGTCAAAATTTCAACGAAAAATTGAAATTAAAAAAAGAAGAAGCTGTCAGGAAGTCCTAGAAATCAAATGTCACAACCCTCCTGAGAGGTGCGATAGGGGATTATTATCCACCTTTTACACCTGGGGGGAGGGGAAGAAGCAGAGATGTAAAGGTCACACTAAAGTCAGTGGTGGAACATAGATCAAGAAACTCAGGACTTCCAGACTCCTAACCCCATACTCATAACTCCAGATCATGCTGCCTCCCCTGCTCTTAAAAGTAAATGTGTGTTCAAGGAGAGGGTAAGCAGAGCCCTGATTCTTACATATGCCAATTCCGGAAGGCCTTATAAAGCATTTCTAACATGCAAGGAATTCAATTATGAGATCCAATTTAGCAGTTGAATAGGATTTGGCTCCCATATTTAGAGACTAGAGTACACATGGCTGTTATGTCAGGGGACATTAGAAACTGCAAGAGTGAGGCTCAAGTCACCATAACTGCCCCAAGAGGAAGATGCTTTGTGCTATGGAGAGTTTGGGTGAATTTAAGTATATACAGGTATTAAACACAAACATTAATTTTTGTATCACTCATTTATATCAGAGAGTGTTTCTTTCTTAAAGGTGATCTGGAAAAGATGTTTTTTAAATATACGTTTTCTGCCCTTCTTTATAAAGATGACTGGAAGGTTTTAGTTTAAAAAGAAAAAAGGATGTCTTTCCCCACACCTATTTGTTTTATACCTTAGAAAGTTGAGGAATTTTATTTATTTCTTCCCCAGTTTTGCTCAAGGGTGTAAATGGATGTCTCAGCAGACATGGATTGTTTTTAATTATAAGACTGGAGACAACAAGTCATTAGCAACAACATCCTTGCTCCCAAATGTTTATTCATCCCTGGAATTAAAATAGGTCAAAAGACAAACAAGCTAAAAAGAGGGGACCCGATACATCACTGCCTGGGCACCTTGGATATAACAACATCTGTGCAAACTCAATTCCAGTTTGGGAGCATTTTACATTTGTTTTGCACTAGAGTAAAATGAGCTCTACAAGGTGCAAGTAGAGAATCAGGACCACAGAGCTGTAAACAGACCAGCTAAAATCTCAGCTAGCTTACTCCTGGCTCTTGGGTTGTCAACATTTCCCTAGTTCTCTAGAGGTACAGAATCTCCAAGATAGACCAGTCCTGAATCAGAGTCTCCAGCCTAGACAGGGCCCAAAATCTCCAATATATAAACACAAGTGGGAAACAAACCCATTAAATATATATCTCCATCCACCTGACAAACCACTATCAATCATAAAGGGCACAAGTCCAATATTCCCTACCCCCACCCCCCAGGCTTTGCAGGTCACCTTTCATGTTTGTATATTTGTTGGCTCCACTTTCTCCATTCTGCTTAAGTAGCACATTTGGTGGCTTTTAAAAGGCATTTTACCACAGTTGGGTTTGACATCATCTTCTTTGGAGATTTATTATACTGGAACATCACAGGGTGAAAACCTTGTAATTTATAAGCCTTTGGTTTTAGCCACAACATTTTTTTTTTTTTTAAACACGGTTATTATTATAGATCCATAAACATGTGCATGCACATTCTGGGCAGTAATAAACTAGAAACTAGGACAGTTGGTATCAGATCTATCAAGATAGGCTTTTTTGACTGCATTGAGCAACAGGACAACATAGCTATAATTTGGGGAGAAGCAGAGCGACACATGGAATGACTGATTACCCAATCAAGGTCATTCCAAAAAGAATTAATGTGAGTGTGTGTGGGAGACGGGAGGAAGGGGAGGGGAAGAGACAGGAGAAGGAAGGGCCATTAACTTGACAGCACACTGGACTGGGACTCAGGACACATGGGTACTATTCCTGGCTGTGCTGGTGACCTTGGGCAAGTTGCTTCGCCTTTTGTGTCCTATCTGTAAAATGGGGATAACAATATTGACATCTCCTTTGTAAAGGGTTCGAGCGCTACAGAGGAAAACTGCCGTAAGAGTTGGATATTATTATTGTTTTCTATTTCCCTTACCCCCCACCGCCACTCCCCCATTTTAGGTGGGTCATTGAAAAACATCAGCATAGACTTTAATAAAATAATAATATATGGAGATATACATATCTCATAGAACTGAAAGGAACTCCAAAAGGTCATAGAGTCCAGCCCCCTGCCTTCACTAGCAGGACCAAGTACTGATTTTGCCCCAGATCCCTAAGTGGCCCCCTCAAGGATTGAACTCACAACCCTGAGTTTAGCAGGCCAATGCTCAAACTATTGAGCTATCCCTCCCCTGACCTTTCCTTGTCCCTTTCTCCTTCAGTCAAGGGGAACAAGGGTGTTAATGCCCAGATATCAGCACCATGCTCCACTAATGCAACTGTCATCATAGGGCAAGAAAAGGGCTTACTCTGGTGAGCCTGAAAAGTGCAAAATATAAAAGACCGCATCCTCCAAACCCCTGGGGCTGGACAAACTTAAGGGGAAAGAGAGAGGAAATTCTTATTTTGAAGACCTAGTGGCTACAGGTGCCAAAGACAGGGGCTGTCTCTGTGTATTCCCAGAGCTGTGTCTAGCTTAGCCATGCTGCAGCTACCTAAGCTGGGGAAACCATCCTGGGAACTGGCATGCAAATGAGAACACAAGAGAGCCCTAAAGCATTCAGTGCTTCACTTGGGTTATTCTCCCTGACTGCTCCAGCTGGTCCACTCATGGGCCAAGAAGTCTGCAGGACAGACTGGTTTGGAAGATGCCGGTTGCCCTCTGCAGGCCAGGGGTTTCTCCCTCTGGCCTTCTGTCCCTGGTTCACAGGGCGGCTCTTTGGTGCCTGTACTGGATACGCAAGGAATAGGAGGCTGTTAAAGGTCATGAGGCCAAGCAGCTACACAGCGCAAGAGCTACTTACAGCAGGCGATGTCCAGGAGGTTGCAATGGACAGATGGCACCCAGAGATTGGACGATCCAGTGTCAAAGACCACGGTGAACTTTTGCGGTGGCGTCCCAATGCTAATCTCTCCGTAGTACTGAGCCTGAGAGAGAAGAGGAGCGCAGAGAGGAGTGTTAATACAGATGGAATACTCTCCTTGTTGCCACAAACTTTCTAGGCGCTCTCGTTCAAAACTGAATTGAACCGGATAATCCTCTGGGGTTGATGCATAAATAACTTAGTGGTGTAAGTCTGCAATTGCAATCCCTACTTCCCCCAGCAGGAGTAGGGAATAGTGTAGACAAGTGCTGGCGGTAGCAAGCTCATAATCACTCCAGAACAGCCTCTTCCAGCAGGAATCATTTGTAGGGAAGGGCATAGTAATGTTGGCTGTGGTGAGCTCACAGCTGCTCCAATCCCAGCCTCTCCCAGGAGGAATTAGTGTAGGAACACGGGCTGCGGTAAATTCACAAGCCCAGATCCTCAAAGGTAACTAGCAGCCTAACCCCACACTGATTTCAGTCCTATGGCAGTCAGCCTCACACAGCAAGAATCACTGAAAGGAATAGTAAAGAATCCAGTAGATACAGCAGCATCCAAATAGGTTACAGGGTTGCAGGTTGGGTAGGAGTCTCCCTCTCTCTTCTCCGCACAGTTACAAAGTGCTGAAAGGAGGGATGGGCTTGTGGTGAAAGCCCTGCAGTACAAGTCATAAGGTCTGGGCTCTGTTCCCAGCTCTGCTACAGACTTCCTGTGTGACCTTGGCCAAATCACTTAATCTCTTGGTGCCTCAGTTCTCCTTCTGAAAAAATGGTGGTAAATATTCCCTTTGCATGTCTTGCTCATTTAGAATGTAAAAGTCTATTTCTCACTACATCTTTGTACAGCACCTAGCATTATGAGATCAAGGCCTCTTAACCCTCTAGGTGCTACCATAACACAAACAGAGGGAAATTCCTCAGAGAATACCTGGAAGTTATCACACATAGACACTAAGGAAGGCTACTTCCAGTTGTATTTTTTTCTTTAATAAAGTGATTCTGTCATCTCCCAAGTACCCCACCTGTTGTCAGTTCTTAGTAGGTAGTAACTAACAATGTCAGGAAAGTCATGTGTGAAACAGAACAGGTCCTTCTAAATCAGTATGTTAAATCCCTGCCTTCTCTGCTCTTCCAGGTGCCTCAGAATGTAGATGGGGCTGTCGCCTCCCAGCTACTCCCAAGCATAGCAAAACCATACAGCATAGATCAGTTCCTTTGGCAGACGGATGTGCACCTCTGTGGAGGTTTTATCCTGCCCAGACAAGCCTGACATTCCTCTAGTTTCTTACCAGCTCACACCCTCATTTTTTAAAAAACACATTTAAATTATTTAAAATGTAAAACAAAGCAACAGCCACAAAAAATTGGCTGCCCGCAGACAGTACCTTGGGCATCCATCTCCCTGAGCTTTTGTTCTAACCCCAATATGCAAGTGTAAGTAGAGCTAGATTACACTTGCTTGCTCCTATGTGCTGGGTAGGTAGATTTCCCAGATTAGGGCCATTAGCTTCTGATCATTTGAAGTTTTCATTAAAATAAGAAGTTTCTAATCCTTATGACAGTGAAGAGAACCTTGCAGATGTGAACCAAAGTGTGTACTGATGCAGTGCAGTCTGAGTCTGTAGATAGCCAGCTCTGGTGCCTCTGCTGCTGCTCTTCACTCTGCCAAGTTGCAGCAGAGTGAAACTGGACCACAGTTTTGCCAATTTGCATTGTTGCCATTCCAAGAATCAGGTCAGTTTCAGCCTGCTGATACTGGAGAGAGCTGGAAGTAGCAATAGAAGCATATATGGAGCTATTCACTAGGCAGTGGAGAGGAGTCAGGACTCAAACAGGCTGGGATAGAGGTAGAATAGCAGGGAACTTTCCAAGCACCCTTACAGCTTAAAAAAAGGTAGGTGTGTGAGTGAGAGAAATGCTCAGTTTCCCTTCCAGCAGGGAGGGGATAGGTGTAGTAGGGAATACACAATGATCATCTACTAGACCTGCAAGCCAGGGATTGGTATGAAAAGTCCTTGAGCAGGGATCAGAGATAGAGATTCCAAGTAGGACTCCCAGGAGCTAGACAGGGGGCTGACTTCTCATATGGGTAATGCCTCCCCTTCGTTCTTATCAGTCTTTGGCTAGACAAGACAGGTGAGGTAATATCTTTTATTGGACCAACTTCTGTTGGCTACTAGTTTTATTCTAATGGCGCACAGAAGTCTGGAAAGATTTTCAACTCCTATTTGAAAGTGAGTGGGAGGGAAAAGATAAGTTAGGAAACTCAGAGAGACAGGAGGATTTATTTGTTTATTGCAGAGAGGGAAAGGGGAGGGAGAAAGAAAGCAAAGACAAAAAATAGTGGGGAGAAGGCAGAGAAGTGGCAGAGGGAGAGAAAAGGAAGATTCTAGGCAAATGCTGAAGACGCACCTCAATCTACTATAGGAAACAAACAAAAAGGTGGAGTGAAACCAGGAAGGAAACAAAGCTATTACAAAACGAAGAGAGAGGGAGTAAGGTGAACAATTATTAATTAGCAAGCCAACTGGCATTGTGACAATTACAGTGCACAAGAGTCCTATTCCCGCAAATTGCAAGGGGGAAGGAGTGACAGCACAAGTATTTCGCACCCTAGCTGGCAAGCTTAGTCCTCAGGCTAGCAGAGATCAGAAACTTTTCAAATGACAGGTGTAGGAGAAGACCGTCCTGCTGAGCCAGGGAAAGGAAGAGATTGCACTAGTTGTGCCTTGAGTTGTTTAAGAGAGGGATGTGGGAGAGGTGTTGTCAGTGTTGTGGGGAAGAGCTGGAACAGCAGTTTAGAAGCAACCTTGGAGTCTCATTTATCAGCCAGCTAAGTGTGTGGGTGGCTGGACGCCCTGGACTACAGAATGCTGAACACAGAGAGGACGGTACAAAGTAGACTCAGTTAGGCCAGGCTGGCGCTCCTGTTCAGGCAGCGTAGATAGCATCCCTTGGCAGCAGCAAAATTTTGCTTATTATGGGAGTGACTGCGGGGAGGGAAGGGCAGTCCCCTGCCAGTTGGTTTAGGGCAGAAGAAAGTTGAGAGCTGGGGCAGCCTCTAGGTGTGAGGCACACAGATGCTCTGGGTTTGCTTACTCTGACTGTCACATGACAGAGGACATCTCCCCACCTTCCTAAAGTTTATTTCTGGTGTTGGGAACCATTGGGATTGGGGAGGCAAAGGAAAGCCACATGCCATGGAAGCCACCAAAGCAGGGACTGCTACACTGGGGGCAGGGGGTAAAATGGGGTCCAGCCAGAGCTGCTCTTCCCCTTAGCCCCTTCCTGGACCCAGAACTGTGCAGAGGAGCCCGCCCCCCCAAACACACACTGGGGGCAATAGGACACAGATGGTGAGTCACCTGGCCATTCCTTTCCGATATGGTCTTGGGGGAAAACTGCAGTGAGAAATCAGCCAGAGATTCAGTCCATGTGGTAGGAGCAGGCACTGATGTAGTGAAAGCAGGGACCAGACATACCAAGAACTTCCTCTGCCCTGTGCTGATTGCTCTGACCCTATCTCACCTCCCAATCTCTTCACCCTGGTTCACTACACCTGCCCCTCTTAGCCCTTTCTTCCCTGTCCTGCCCCCTCTCTCCTCTTTCCCTCACTTCCCCCCCGCCCCCCTGAATTTATCCTCACCCAACTAAGCCCATAAAGGTCATGGAACGAGCAGGCTGTTTGCTGCCACCACATTGTTTTGATTTAGTTGGGATTGGTCCTGATTTGAGCAGGGGATTGGACTAGATGACCTCTTGAGGTCTCTTTCAACCCTAGTGTTCTATGATTCTACGTTCACCTTGCTTGTGTGTTCTGCCCCTTCTCCTACGCTGCGCCTGTCTTGTCGATTTAGATTGTAAACTTGTTGGGGCAAGGACCATCTGCTATTCTTTGTTTTTACATTGCCTAGCAGAGTGGGGGCCCCACTCTTGATGGGTCCTTAGGCACTACTGTAATAAATATGATTAATATAATAAGGGAAGGCTGGGCAACCTTAAATAAAAATCTCAGGCCCTGATCCACTGACAATCTGCTCAGAGCAGTTTGCAGGATCAAGACCTTAGAGTGAAAGCTATGAGGAAAGGAGGTCAATTTCTGCCCTAAAAAAAACAAAACAAAACCCCAAGCCCTTCAGGCTCCTGATTAAAAAGGACATTGCATTGTATAGCCAGATGCAGTGAGGCAGTGTTCTAAATATTTAGCAGTTTTGTAGGGCAGCTCGGATCACTAAGTAGTTAGTGATCCATGATAATAAACTAATGGGAAGACAGTAGTGCTCTCTGATTATTGCTAGAACTCAAAAAAATTAACCCTTTGTGCGCAGGCAAGGAGGGATTAGCACAGGACACGTGCCTGACGGCATCAGTTTACGGAATCCTGAGCATGATTCTCTACTGTCTTGCCCCTGCTGTGGTCATTTATACCATCCTCGAGTGCTAGCCAATAAACACCGCATTAGCTTACAGTGGAGCAGGGTTTGTACATGCACTGGGTACGGGTGTAAACGGCCACACAAGGAGCAAGGTAGTACAGGATCAGTCTTCCCCTCAACAGCAGTTCTGGGAGACTGATCAGGAAAGCCAATTACTAGCAGCATGGCAGGGGGCTGAATGGAAGTGTAGCCAGAGCACAGCAGGGCAGGCTGAATAAAATGAAATGCACATGGAGCTATGTTGGCTTTTTTTTAAATTGCCTTAACTGAAGAGGTTTCACACATAAGAACTCATCTGATCAGAATAGCCCTGGACCAGCTTTCCACAGGCTTGCCAGCAATACGCTGACTTGCAGTCACAAGGGAAGGCAGTGTGGATGGGCCATGATTCAGCACTTTTTCTGTTTGTTTTTTTTTTTTTTAAAAATGTTTTTTGTTTTGCACGGTCACCAATGTCTGTCCAAACCCAGCACCCCTCAAAGGTCACCCAACAGCTGTGCTGAAGATTTTCACTTCTCGGCATTCTTCCCGTGGGGAAAAGGAGCCATTAGACAGTGAGCCAAAGATCAGCGTACTTTAAGGCACCTCCTTAGTACTAGATGAGAATGACCCTGGGTTGATGCGAAGACCTCATCTACACCTTAATCAGAACCAAGTCAGGGGACCCAGTTACAACACATTTGTCCCATGACCAGATTACAAACACAGATACTAGTTGGTGTAACCAACACGTAACCATGTAATAATTGGGTCAGGTGATCCAAGTGTTGTAACGGGTACCTGACTGGGTTAAAACATAGGAGTGGTCACAATCTTGAGAGAAAAAGCTCTTGGTTCTTTCTCCTCCATTTGATCTTTTGAAGCATCCTTCTGTAACTTACAAATATCCCTCCACTAAGAGTGACAGATTTCCACCTTGTCACTGACAGTCACAGTCAAATCCCCTCCACGTAACAGGCTATTTAAACTCTTGCACATTAGGCTTTTACAGTGCTCTAGCTGGTAATCTGTTAGCAAGTCAACAAGGTGGATGAGGTCATATCTTTTATCGGACCTGCTTCTGTTGGTGAGAGAGAAGCTTTTGACCTACACAGAGCTCTTCTTCAGGTCTCTTTCACCAACAAAATATTCCCTCACCTTCCTTGTCTCGCTAATATCCTGGGACCAACATGACTACAACACCACAGCAAACAGTAAGAAGACAGACAAGAGAAGCTTTGCAGACTCCTTCACCTCTGAAGGGAGCCTGAACTTTGGGAACGGAGCTGAACTTTTAAAAACACATGCCAATCCTACAAGGTTGGCTCTGTATTGAATTTGCAGAAAATCCAGCAAAGTACTTAAAAGTTAACAGATACTTAAATGCTTTGCTGGGTCAGTCTCCGTCACAGGATGAGCTGGGCCTATATGGACCTATGCCTTCAGTCACACGACCCTCCATCACCTGAGGAAAGTGCAGGCTAGAATTGGGGGCTTGATTCTTTGACAGGCCCAGCTCACCCTATGGCAAGGCCACAGAACTTAGACCTTAAGGTCTGCTGGCTGCAATGGAGCCCCACTGGGCTGTTCTGGGACCTGGGAATTGCAGGAATGCAGTAGTCCACTAGCCACATACCCCTTCTGTATGTCACACCCCTATGCTGGAAGTGGGATGGGCGGCCCGCAGCTGGCCAGGCCAGTTCTATGCCATCTGGCGATTCCTAAGGGAAAATTCTTAAGGTAGCCAGTTAAACTGGCTACAAGATTGCACCAATCTAGCAGCGCAAAGCAAGGCATTCTCTATATGAGCCATGATCTGGCCAACAGTCGCTGCTCAAGGAACTAGACAGATAAATGGATAGACCAGAACCAAATATACACTAGGAAACCCATAGGAAGTACCTATGCCTTAATACTGATGAGCTTCACGGAAGAGGTGCTTTAAGACCTGAATGCAGAGAGATACTGCTTCCCTTGGCCAGGGAGGGCATCATAGGCATGTAGGGATGCAGGAGAACTATGTTAATACAGTTAAGAAAACCATGGAGATGCCACCTGTCATGTCATTCTCATGACACCACCTACATCTCAATGGCATTGCAATGCAGGGTGTGCAGTCTCCATTGTGCATCATGCCCAAATGGCTACTTCTGCTGAGGAGGTTTAGAGGCTCCCCCAGTCTCCTAGCACTTTGGGTGGGGTTCTGGCATGCCGTCAGGGTCTCCCAACCTGAAGGCAAAGGCACAACTGCTCCCCCTCATTCCCTACTTTTTTGCACCAGAAAGGGAAAAACCAAAACAAGCCATTGGAAACACCACAAAGCTGACTTTAAGCCATGCTGTGTCCACTAACAGGAACAGATGCAGAGTATCCCCCTATGGGTCAATACCAAGTACCATTCTGTGCCACCTGGGGGCCATGAGCTCTGGGGGACGGAAACGCAATGAGTCACTGGCATCCTGGTCAGTGGGGACCAAGACTCTGAGAGGGGCCTCTCGGAGAAACTTGGGCAGGATTTTCTGCCCATCTAACCAGGAGTCACTGGTCTGGATTGGGGGCGGGGGGGACAAGCAGCGATGAGCAGCAGCAGGAGGGTATATTTCAGGGGATGGGGTGAAACCTGGTTATTTTAAACTCTTCAGGCACAGGGCATGCAGAGCTGGGTGGGAACAAGAGGGGGTATTGCCTGGAAGGAAAAAAGGTAGGAGGTGGGGGTGGGCTAAGAAAGACACAGCTGGTATCATGCACAAGAACTACAGTGATCCCTTCTATGAATCCTCTCCCACCCAGTGGTTGTGCCTATGCTACGTGCTCTTTCACATGAAAGGATAGTGAGGTCTGAGCTACATCACCACCCATCACACTGACTAGTATTCTCATTATTTCCTTTAACCACCCCACGCTAGTCTGTCTCCACCTGTCGCCTCTGGCCTTTTTCTTCAATTCTAAGCGCTGTTGTTTTTACTGCATTTGTACAGTGCCTAGCACACTGGGATCCTGGTCCATGACTTGGGCTGCAAGCGCTATAGTAAGACAAATGATAAATCTGCCCTGCCACAGCTCCTGGGGTCCAGTATTCTAGCCTGACGTCACAAGAGGAGCACAACCACATTCCTCTGACTTTCTTGTGACTTGAAAATAAACCGAAAGAGGGTTGAAATCATTTCTAGCAACAAGATTTGCAGATGGAGAAAACAGCACCTGAGAAGTGACTTAGTGTCAGCTCTCAACATCCAAGAGCTGAAAATGAGGAAAAGGTCTTTAAAAGAAGAAGCCAAAAATGTTTCGGAATCGCAGCCCCACCGTTGTGTAATCCCCACCTCCCTCTGTTTCGACATCACTGATTAACCAATTGCGGTCCCTCCTTGCTGATCCCAAGGAAGTTGAGGGAGGAAGAAATTGGAAACCTGACAAGAGCCCAGGGGGCCTGGGAGTGCAAGTGAAGAGCTGCCAAGACATTCCCGTTCCCAGGAGAGTACTCCACATACGCAGGACATGGCATGTATGGTTGTTCCTAAGTCTGATGCCTTCAGTTCTGGGAGCTTTAAAATTCCACCTGTCTCGTAGGAACCAAGGCTGAATGGCCACTGAAATTTAAAGGCCTCAATTTTTGGGTGCCCAACCTGAGGCTAATTTTCAGAAGTGCTGAGCACCCACAAATTCAACTGAAGTCAATAGGAGCTGCAGGTGCTCAGCAACTCAGAAGGGAGAAAAACAAAAACAAAAAAAAAATCAGGCCTCATATTCAGTGTTTAATTTTCAGCACCCAAGTTAGAAAAAGTTTGGCATAACTACACAGTCTAAATACACTGCTCCCCAGACAGAAGATCAGGAAGGAGTGAGATAAGGAAATAGGCCATGGTGAGGCTAGCACAGCTGTGGGGGAAGAGGTGCGATGTGATATGAATCAAGAGCAGAAACCTGGGCGGGGCAGAGCTGGGCAGATCCTTGAGGGGCAGAACACTGCAGCTGTGCTGAGCCCTGTTCTGGTTACATGAAGCGACTAATAGGTAACTTTCCAGAGGACAGCAGCACAGCTACTAGGTAGGAGAAAGAACCTGCTTCAAAGGTGGGCCCTTCTGGAAGCCTTTGCCTGCAGTATGAGCCAAGTCATTTACTGAGGGTGGATAAAGTCCTCGTATGGGGGTCTCTCACAATGAGGCCCTGTTTGAAAACACCAGTCAGGGGGCCTGATCCAAAGCCCATTGAAGTCTATGGGAGTCCTACATTTTTAAGAACCAGGGATAATGCTGGCAGGGGTGTTTCAGCAGTACCCAGGCTGCGGAGGTGGGAAACGACCTCTATCCTGGCAGAGGGTTGCCTCTCCTACCCTCCCCTACCATCCAGACACCCATTGCCTCCTAGACGTTTGCCAGGCATTTCCCTGCAGATCGAAAAGGAAAACACTGGTCTAGATCCTGGCTGACAGTGTCACACACCAGCCCTAATCATGTTGCTGATTCCCCATCAGATGGCCCAAGCTCACATCCACCTTTTGTAATCTGTTTCCGGTCATGTGCCAAAAGGAGACTTCAGTAAACAATTGCTGCCTTGAATGCTTGGGGTTTTTTCTCATGCTAGTGTCAGCACCACTGGTATCAAGGGGTTAATATTATAATGGGTATATGTGCCAATGCCCTCTACTGGATGGAAGAGGACTATAACCATGTTTCATGGACCCTATACTGCTAAGATCTAATGTAGGTTCTCCATTAATCCAAGAGGGGACATTTCCTTTTGAAGTGGGTTCTGAACCTCCCTCCAGCATTCAAGTTACATAAACTTCCTAGCAAGGCTGAAGATAGGCAGCTTCCTGAATATCCAACATGTAATTTGCTCCATTAATGAACTACAAAGTGTCTGTGTGTCCAATGCAAACCCAGATAGTGATTTGATTAAAAGGAACCCTGCACGCTCAAAATAGATGCAGTGTTTTACCAAAGCAAAATGGCACATATATTCCGTTTCTGGATTCCCTTTTCACTTGACCCTCGTCAGTACTGCTGCCAATATATAGGTGGGTGTAACATCTGCCTTGTGATTTTCTTGAGTGCCCGATCTCAAGTGCACTTGACAAGCCAGACTTTCCAAAGTGCTCAGCACCCCCAACTGGGGCCAGACTTTCAAAACAGCTCAGCAGCTCCCATTGTGATTCCTATGGGCTTAGGCCCTGATCCAGCAAATCATTTAAGCATGGGCTTAACTCTAATGGGACTACTCAACAGCTTAAAGTAAAGCACGTTCTTACATGCTTTGCTGGATTTGGGCCTCAAACAAACAGCAGCAAGAGTTCTTTTCATCCATAGATCTCAGGGCACTTTGCAAAGGAGATCAATACGGTTATCTCCATTTTATGAATGGGCAAATCACTTCCCACCCTCATTTCCCCAGCAGCTCAATGATAGAGCTGGGTTCTATTCTTGGCTCTTACAAATTCCAGCTCAGTGCCCTGGCCACAATGACTAGTAACAGCTACCTCTCCCTCCTGCTTAATGCATTCAGTGAAAACTACAGTTTGTTATGCCCTTGCATCACAGGCAGTGGATTGTGGCACCACCAATCAGGCGAGAAGTTGAGAGGTCTGATTACAAAGGAGAAAGCTTCTACTGACAGTCAAAGTTTGGGTAATTACGAATGAGGTGAGAAGAAATAGGCTACTGAAGCTGTGAAGACTGTTTTAAAGCACTCTTGGGTGTGGCAGCGGGTTTATTAAAACTGCCAATAGCTGTAAATAAGAGGCGCTCACCCTTCAAACTATGGCTCCTCCATTCCCGGTGAGCGTACACCACATCTGTGTACTTATGTAGTGCTACACTTAAAAGGCCTTCTCCCCCCAAAGTCAAATGAGGCATTGCCATTGATGTCTGTGGAAGCAGGACTGGACTTTAAGGCTCAGATCTTCAAAGGGAGTTAGGCAATTTGGACCTAAGGGTCTAATCCCTGCAACAGCTCTGTAAAGGAGGTGGTATCACCCTTTTACATATGGGTAAACTGAGGCAGAGTAAGGCACTTGCTGCAGAATTGAGGCCCTGACTTTGGCAGGGTGATTTCCTTGGGAGTGGATTTCCACAGCACTGGATGAGAGTATAATGTGTCTGCAAACAAACATTGCCCATGGGCAGGGGCTGTCAAGGTCTGAGTGCAATTCAATATTCACAGCAAAGAGTCAGGCACTTGAGAAGCATTTCCAGCAGGATGAGTCAGCTATCACTGTGGGCAAGCAACAAGCTCTTTTTCCTGTCCTTGTGAGTTGCAAAAGGGGTGCAGACGACAACAAGTTTCCAGGTTAATGGGAGACCCTATGCATTGATGCAGGGAACTCCCTGCAATACCATGCTGCCAAATAGAGTAGTGACCCTGCACAATTGGCTGCTGTACTTACATCCATGTAGTTCTTCAGGGTCTCTGGGGTGGGCTCCCCTACGCCAGGCACGCCCAGCTTGTATTTCAGGAATTCGCCCATTGCATTCAGATCAGGGATTTCACTTCCGGCTTCATTTAGGATGCGGCGCACTGAGGGGAACTTAGTCAGTGGGATTCTGTTTGGGAACCAAAGAAAAGCACATTGCCAGTTAAAGCAAGTAACCCCCCAATGCCAAATGACAGCATCCCCCCCGCCCGTCCAAGCAGGGCTGGACCTCATGCAAAGCAAGTGATCATCTGGTACACAAGGAGTACTCAGAGGTTCAGTAGCAGTCTTACAAAAATCCAGAACATGCTGCTGTTTAATGTTCTGAGGGACAGAATTTCCCTCCTCCTCCTTCTCCCCAGGGAGACAGCACCTGTTTCTGTTGATCTGTGCATACAAATAAATGCACACCAGGGCCTGTAGGGTTCTCAGGAACATCTTCTGCTGGTGCAAAATGGCACAGTTCCATGGACGTTAACGGACTGGCCAGTTTACATCAGCACAGAATTTGGCTCCTAATGTCAGCAAGGTTTACAGCGCAGCTCCCAGCCTGGGCAAGCTTCAACAAAGTTTATATTTTTCTGAAGCCTACTGTTGGGTCTTCTTTCTGGAGCCTTAATAAGAATACCTAGCGCTTGGTGCTTTTCATGTGTAGACCTCAAAGTGCTTTACAAAAGGAGGTATCTGCGATTATCCCCACAGATGGGGAAACTGAGGTACAGAGGCTGACTTGGTCACACAGCAGGTAGGTAGCAAAGGCAGGAAGAGCACCCAGGTCTCCCAAGTTGAAGCCCAGTGCCCTCTCCAGAGAGCCATGCTGTTAGTCTCTCTCAATTCCCAAGGCCTGTGCATGAAGACAAGCACTCACGGCTTCCCATCTGGGGCATGTCTACTACACTTCCAGCTGGGGAAGTGTGTGTCCTCAAGCTCGGAATGGCACCCTAAATTTGGCTCATTCAAGGATGTCTACAGTAGGAGCTGGGGGTATGTCACAATCCAGCGTTTCTAGCATGAGCTGCTTCTAAGAGTTGGAAGCTCACCTCAACTTCAGTGACCCACATGAGTTTGTGTGTGTGTGGAGGGGAGGTGGGCTACCAGCACCAGAAGAAAAAAAGTGTCAGGAAGTTTGGATATCGCCATTATTACCTTCTCCTGCTTCCATCTTTGGGGCACTTCCCTTGTTCTAAGGCCCTCTTCATACCAGAAGCAGAACCGTGCTAGCTCTTGCTATGTTTCAACACACCATTTTCATGACAACCGCCTGTTCCAAAGCCCACTGATGTCAATGGGAATCTTGCCATTGACTTCAGTGGGCTTTGCACTAGGCCCCCCATTAGCAGGGTGCTGGATGAACATGGAAAAAAAATTCTGTTAGTCTTAAAGGTGCCACAGGACCCTCTGTTGCTTTTTACAGATTCAGACTAACACGGCTACCCCTCTGATACATGGAAAAAACAGACCATTCTCGCTCTGAAGGGCTTATAAAAACCACATTTGGGGAGGCAGCAGGTGTAGTGTATAGCGCTGTTTAGTTTGGGAAATGGTTCCCTAATTCAAATGAACAGGGAAGCCTTGCTAACAATAGTTACTGATCCAGCCTCCAGATCCCACCATAGGCAACACCTTAGACTCATCTATTATTGGGAGTGGACTACATCCACCCTGATCGAATTGGCCCGGTCAACACTGGCTCTCCACTTGTGAGGCAGCTCCCTTCTCTTCATGTGTCAGTATAACAATGCCTGTATCTGTAATTTTCACTCCCTGCATCTGAAGAAGTGAGGTTTTTACCCACAAAAGCTTATGCCCAAATAAATCTGTTAGTCTTTAAGGTGCACCGGACTCCTCATTGTTTTTGTGGATACAGACGAATACGGCTACCCCCTGATACTTGACACCTTAGACTCAGACTAGCAACTGCAGAAGTGCAGTGTTCCCAACTGCTAGGGATGTCCCAGCACCACTGAACTCATGGCCCTCAGCAATTTCACTCAAATGGGCAAAGCACGCTAAGGCTCAGGGCCCCTATGCTACTAATGATCTTTCGCAACTTCTGGAGCCAATGGTTTTGCTCAAGAAAGTGGCCTGCTCCTCAAGGTGCGGTAACCAGCCTGCTCAAAACCATCCATTCCCGTCTCCCCAAGAAGCCATCCATTTGGACGCTGTTGTTTGTAAGGACTCGGCCAACTTCTTCCTGAAATTTCTGTATTTCAGGCCTTCTCCACACTGGGAAATTGACTGTGTTATTGCAAGCTGTCAGGTACCAGGGCTGTACTGGTTGCTGCTGGCCCACAACAAGAGTATAATTTTGTTAAAAACAGTTGTTGAAAACTGCTCGAAGTCCAGAAACAACTGAAGCACAGGAGGGGCTTTATACAACAAATGAGAGCTCCCGTATCAGGCTGTTTGCCTATGATCGAAGAGTGGTAAAGTCAATACCTAGCTAAAGCCACTTCCTTTGTCGATTATGGTCCAGTGCAAATAAAGAAAGTTAAAACATTGACAGAAAGCTGATCACAGCTCATGGAAAATTAAATAAGGAAAACAACTTACAGCTATTTTACAAAGATCTAAATCATGATAAGCAAACACTCCACTGAGGTTCCACTTGAGAGGACAACTGTCCCAGCTTGGCACTCCCTAGATCAGACTTCTGACTCCCAGGCCCTCATTCACTGTTGTCCAGCACCTAGAATAATCATGTGTGTGTGTGTGTGCGTGTGTGTGTTACAACTAGTACGCTGGACCCCCGCTAGAACGTAGGGTTTTGGATCCATGTGTGGTCCCGCGTTAACGCAGGAACCGCGTTACCATGGGGACCGCATTACCATGGATTCCAATGAAGGTAATTAAATTTGGGATCCATGCACAGTCCCGCGCTATAACCAAATTGGCGCTATAAGACGCGCGTTCTAGTAAGGGTCTGCTGTATTCTGATCTGAAAGCATTTTACACACACTTTGCACTGTTGAAACGGACTATGCAAAGTGCAGGGCCACAATGATCAAGCTCCTAATGTGTCCAGAAACTCCTACTTCTGTATCACAGATCAAAGACAGACTTTAACAAGAGGGCATGTTGTTTCCACAACCCAAATCCTCGGGTCAAATCCCCCAAATCCAGTGCTACCTACTTCCAGAGTAAATGTATATTTTATGGAGGGTTTTGTTTGAAGTTAACATATTCACTGTCCGTTTCAAAAACAAGAGGAGAAAATTCCTGACCACTATGTAAAACCTCAAGTCTTGATGATCTCTCAGAATTTCCATCGGCCTTAACAGGAGTAAAACTTTCCAAGCCCTGGTTTTCAGAAAGGCTGAACACCCACATTTCTAGCTGAAATCAAGAGCAGCTGCAGGTGCCCAGCCCTTCTGAACAATCAGGCCCTGGGAAGTTTTGCTCCTGTAAAGGTCAATGAAACTTCTGAGAAATCATCAAGACTTGAGGTTTTACTTAGTGGTCAGGAATTTTCTCCTCTTGTTTTTGAAACTGTCAGTGAATAGGTAAGTGAAAGTTAACTCAAAACAAGCTCCACCCCAATATACATTTACCTTGGAACTATACAGGAATGAATTTGGGTGAGTGACCTGAGCCTGACAGGTTTGTTTCTTAGGGCCACATCCTGCTCGATGCTGGTCATCCTCAACTCTAACCAGTTTCAATGGGAGTTGAGTGCGCTCAGCCCATTTGCTGGATTTGGCCCAGAACGAAGGTGACTAGTAAACAGCTGCAACACATCCAGGGTGGCACACTATACGTACTTTTAACTTCTGCTTAGCAGTAGCGAGACACTTTAAAGCACCCCAATGCTTCTTCTGAGAAAAACTTCATGAGCCAAACTGTGCCCTTGGAGAGGCAGGTGCATCTCCCAGGGAGGGAAGTCAATGGAAAAAGTCCATGCCTAGCCAAGGACCAAATATTAGCTCATGATGGGTCAGATTTTTTTTTTGCCTTTTTGCTTAATTCTCCCATTTCCAATCCTTCCCGAGGGCTGGATGCAGGGAGACTGTCTCTTTTGTCTGTTAGGCGTTTACCTGAGTCTGCAGCTAATTCCTCACGTCAAGTACTAATCCCCCCCCCCCCCCCATGAGCTCATGATGGCAGAGAGAAATCGCAGCCTCCCAAGAGCAAGAGAGACACACATATTCTTAAGCAACAAAGAGCCTGGTTTTCTATAACCCTCCGCAGTTACCAGAGGCAGTGAGGCAATGGGCAAGCCCAAGCAGGATGACTCTTAAGAAATATGTCTCCCAGGAGGCCTCAACAGCTCTTTGGAGCAAGGGGTGAGCAGCTGCTGTTGCCACCGGGCTCCCCGCCAGCACCTTTGTTTACAAGAACCTCGCCCCGGGAGCCCCTAGCGCCTGCTGTCTAGCCGTGCCCAGCTGCAGCGTCCCTCACCTGATCAGCGCCGAGCATGGGACCACAAGGGCCAAGAGCAGGATAAAGGCGCGGAGCCCCATGGCTGCTGCGGAGCTGGCTCCCGGCGTGATGGCTGCTGCAAGCCGATCCGTGCGCCACTGCCTTCCCACACCCTCTGTTATCCAGGGCAGGGGATGACTGAGCATGGAATCCTGTGACTTTGGGATCAGCTGACGGGCTGAAATTGCAATCCCGTGTCACGTGATCACAGCGCCCACTAGGGGAGGAGGAAGCTGGGGAAGGGATTTAACCCTGTAAACGCCACACTCGGGCGGAGGGAGGTAGTTTAGGGCCGTGTGGTGCTAGACTTTCCGTCAGCAGTATTGCTAACCCAAGCATGCAAACACCATGAGTCAGCCCCCCTCCCTCCGCCACAAAATATCATGAGACTGCCTTAGAGTGCTTTGCTGTCTGGCTTTTAATTTGGACTTCGGTCACAGGTTTCAGGCTTTTCTCTGCAGCCAGGAAAGCTCAAAACTTAATAATAATTTTAAAAAAGGGAAGAGTGAGCTGCTGGTGTACTCATACGGTTTTCGAAAAAACACCAAACGTGACAAGACTTGCACTACGCTTGCAAGAATTTGCAACACTGGTAGAGCGATTGTGCCATGTCTACTTCCCACTCAATCATATAACCTCCCTGTGGCAATCGGGGCAGCTGCTGGCATGGAAAGAGGAGATCGGGAAAGTATTTCATATATTTGTACCTGCCTGTTAGTCTCTCTCACGGTATGCACAGTGTGCCCAGCCATTTCATAGCATCGTCATCAGCCAGGTGAGGAGGCAGTAGCCCACCGTGGAAATAAGTCAGTGGGCACTCAGAGAGAATATGCCACATAGCCAGAAGTTAGATGCATCTACCTGGTGGTGGGTCATTAGAGGAACCCCATTTGAAGAGACTGGCTGCACAATGGCCCTGTCCTGTTCGAAACCGGTTCAGGGATGACCACAGGTGTCTTGGCAGGTTAAAACCTGTTGGGCAGATGGCGAGAGAGTGATTATTAATGACTGTCATCGCAGACCTCTCATTACACCAAGCAGATTCCACCATGTCTTGTGGTGGCACAAGTAACTATAAAGGGCTCCTAGAAGACTGGCGAACTGGTGGGTGGTTGAAGAGGTCAGAGTACAGAGGGAAGCTGCTGTTATCACAGCCCTTGGCCAGGAGCAGGATGGAGGCCCCCTCACGGCAAAGATGGGGTGGTGCTACGTTTCTAAGTATTGGCAGCTATGGCAATGGAGTTGCACAAAAAGTCCCCATAATGTGCATAGCTTTGTTAAGCTCTACATCTAGCAGCCTCACGTGAGACGAGCGACACCAGACAGGAGCATGTACTCTGCTGCTGAATAGCAGAGGGCAAGGACTGATGTTCTAAGCGTCCCTGCACTTTGAACTAAAGATTGTTAGTGCAATTTAGCAGCTAGAAACAAGGAGGAGACAGCATCATGTGAGCTGTCAGCTCACTGCAGACCACTAGCAAGGGTTTTGTGGACCACCCGTGATGTATGGACCACAATTTGGGATCCCTACCTAGGGACCTTAGCAAAATTGCAGTATCTGGACTCCTTGGTCCTGTAGGTTTGAATTTTTGTAGGGCAGCTGCTCCATTTCAAGGCAGATGAACCAGATTCCCTGGATCTTTTAGAGAATACCCTGAAAAGCCAGGTGCAGTCTGGTTTGTCTGGATGTTAAAGGTCTGGGGGCACTTTTTAGGACGCAAGGGGCCTTTGACCAAAATTTTACCCACTCTGAAGTTAGTGTGGGGGTGTTTGTGGCTGCTGCCCTCTAATCTAAAGACAGTAAAACAAACCTTAGCTGCATAGATTGTAAAGAGATCCATCAGAATGGGATGTGCTTTATAATGGCCAGCTGCAGGCCTCCTGCTGCTGACAGAATTGGGCTCTAAGCCCATCTGCGAAGCACTACTAGAGAATCTTCCGAGTGCAGGGAGGGGGGACCTCCAGCCCTGTCCATATAGAAACTCCTATGCCACTTCCCTTCCCTACCTCTGCCAGGTAATGTGGGGGGCTGGAGGAAAAAGAATGTAGCCAGGATGCTCCCCTACATTACACTGATCCTGGGGTCCGTTTTCATCCTCTTGATTGCTTAACAACTAGCACAGAGGAGTAAGAAAAACATGAAATATAATTAGGGACTGGGATTTTCACAGCCTGAAGCACCCCCTGGAAGCCTGCTCCTCTCCCATACCCCCACCTTGCTATTATTATATCTTTCTTGGAGTAGCAGGGGAAAAGCCATTATAATTATTCTTTTTTTCCCCTGTGCATTTGCATTTGAAGAGTTACTTTGGAGTCAGTGAGAAAAGCAGGACTCCAGAAGGAATAAAGGATTGGCAGGAGATGCGGCTTTGCAGCACCCACTTCGCAAGAGGGCTTTCAGGGTAAGGAAGGGGTGGGGGGGTCTAACAGCTGGGAGGACACTTCTGCTAAGGAGACTGAATTTAATGGATGGTTAATGGTGCCAGACAGCCAGCCATGGCCCTTTTTGATCTACAGCACAGGTGGAACAGGGGCTTCTCCAAACTTATGGGAGAAAAGGGAGCTCAGTTTCCAAGCCCATTCAGTTTTTGGCCTCTACTGAGGCTGCCAACAGGGGTCTCCCTTAGTAGCAACTGGGGTGGTGTGCTTGGTGTTTTAGTTACCCCATTCCCTGAACCCTTTATCAGCCTCCATCAGATTCAAACACCTCATTCTGTAGGGCCTTCCGGGATCTCACCCCCACCTCTGCTCTCATTTCTTCCTACACTCCTGTGTTCCTCCCAGTTCTCTCTCCTTCCTTTGCCCTCCCCCCCCCCCCAGCTTCACTTCCTTCTTTGTGCTCCCCCACCATGCTTCAGAGAGTCAGCCAAGCATCCTTCCTCCACCTTCAGGCCTGCTGCTTCAAAGAATCTGTCCTGCCTCGCTCTCTCTATGATCTCAGCACACCCTCCCCTTGCAGGGGAGAGAACATGGCTGCTGCATGTTTGTTAAATGCTGGGGGGAGGGGAGGAAGGACAGTTCTATCAAGATTAATAAAACCAATAAACCAAAAGTTTCAGAAGTGACTAATGATGTTGGGCACTCACCTTGGGATTAGAGCCAAGCATGACAGACATGCAATATTCTGGATAGACCCTTTTGAATTAGGTTTAATACTGTTGGGGACCACTGTATTAAAAATGCAATTGTTTGTGTGTTATCATGAGATCTGGTCTACTCTACACACTTACATCGATATAACTGTCTCTCGGGTATGAAAAATCCACACCCTGAGCAAGGTAGTTATACCCACCTAACCTCCGCTGTAGACAGCGCTAAGTTGGTGGAAGAGCTTCTCCTGTCGACATAGTTACTGCCTCTCACAGAGGTGGATTAATTACGCCACCAGGAGAGCTCTCTTCCAGCGGTTTAGAGCATCTTCATTAAAGCACGAAGGGGGTAGCTGCACTGATGCAGCAGTTGAAGGGTAGACCTGCCCTGAGATTATATGCAATTTCACTGGGAGGTAGGGGTATACTACTGTAATCCCTCCAGTTATCAGCCCTTTGAAACTTTGTCCTGGGAAGGGGACCTATTGTCTGGCTCATTACCTAGTCACACTCTCATCAAAAGTTTGAACTGGATTCTCTTAGAGACCAGCAGACAAAGAAAGGCTGTTGGGATAAATAACTTGGTGGTAAACAGACTCAGGGCCTTCTTTCTGAACCAGCAAATGGACAGGGCCTCTGGTCAACTGAAGGCCCCGGTCCTTAGGGAAGAGTTGGAAGGACTCTGGCCTACTGAGTTCCCATCAGACTGCTCTCTTGCTGAGCAAAAGGTATGATGAACTTGAAACCACAGAAGACTCACTAGGTGAGTTTTGAAGGACTGCTCCTGCCAGAGCCCCTGGTGGAAGCAGGGGATGATCTCAGGTAAGCTTATTAGCATGCATGTAGGTTCTTTTATTGTTTTTAATATGTTTCCTCTGTAGTGCTTTTGCCTTAAGACTAAAACAGGCTTTCTTAGAGAGAGCTGTGTACTAACTTACAACTGTAGCAATTACATGGTGTACTGTCTCTGAGGAAAGAAGAGATGCAGGACTGCTTAGGGAGTCGGTCTTTTGCTGGGAATAACACAGGGAACTGTTCAGCCTGGAAATAACCCAGTCAGGATGGGGAGAGAGAAGTTGGTCTCCATCTAAGAAAAGGAATAGATTGGGAGCTTTTGCTGGGCCACTGAGAGGAAATACAAGTGCAGGGGCCCAGAACTGCAACACTGGACAAATTCATTTTTTTGCCATTAGAAAATGGCTATTTAAGATATATTTTTTAAATTTCTGAGCAAAATGAATAAATAAAAACGCAATTAGGGTTGAATAAAATATTTGGTTGGTTTTTTAGAAGTTTAATTAAAAAAATAAAATGTAAGCACATTCCAAAATAAAACATCTTTTGGAAGCATTTACTTTCAGAAATTAATTTTTCATTAATTTCAGCATTTCTAATTTCCCCTCCCCTTTTTTTGGACCAGAACTGTTGGCCAAAAATCAAGCCAAATTCACAGTTGAAGTCCACCTGCATCTGGAGACCCAGGTTTGAATCCCCACCCTGGAGCAGATGTGTGCCTTAGCCACTAGGTGTGGAGTCATTCTTGCTCTCTGCCCCAACGACTGTTCAAGTATTTTATATAAAGTGGAACAGATTGCACAGGAGAGATTGCAAGCTACCTAACCCAGAATAGCCTACAGCCCAGTGGTTTGGGCATCACACTGGGCTAGGGGAGACATGGCTTCAAATATTTGTGTGGGGATTCCAGTCTCAGTCTGACCCATCCCAGGAGAGTACCTGAACCATTAGGCTAAAAGTTATCAGGGAGGCACCTCTTCCTCTGGCTGTTTTGTGAATCTAGCCCCCACAGTTCTTTTGCCCAGCTCTGGATGAGTGCTCAGCACTGGCTGAAAATGTAGGCCCTTGGCAAGTGTTTCAGGCTGAGCATCCAAAAAATCATTAGTCACTTTTGGAAAAAAAAAAAAAAAATCTTGGTCTTCAACCAGGGCCGGCGCAACCCATTAGGCGACCTAGGCGGTTCCCTAGGGTGCTAACATTTAGGGGGTGGCGATCGCAGTGGCCGGATCTTCGGCCACCCCGGTCATTGGCAGTATTTTGCGGGTGGGAACTTCCGCTGCCTAGGGCGGCAAAAAATCTGGCAGCGCTCCTGTCTTCAACCCACACTGAGCCCCCAGACTAGAGCTTGGCTGATTTTAAGAGATATTCAGCTCCTGCTGCTCTCTGACATTAACAGGAGCCGAAGGTCTTGCTGCTGGTTTAGATGCCTGGAAGTAAGTGGCTTCCTAAGCCCAGCTAGCACAGAACTGCAAAGGTGTAGAGTCAGGAATCACCCCTCTGAGGTCTGACTGATTAACAAAGGGTGGCTGCCAAACTAGTCCTACATGAAACTCTCATCTTGGCTGGCTGGTGAGGTCCCTCAGACTCAGGCTTCTCCCCGACCTCACTGCCCTTAGCATTCCTTTCCTCAGGATGGAAGGGTGCCAAACCCCAGCTCACCCACTGCCTGAGAGAGCAACTGCTACCTCACTTGTATGCCTGAATGTGTGTGTTATCATGTGCCTGTTCTACCAGTGATTCAGCAAAACCCTCAGCATGCAACTGTCCTACACCCTAGTGCTCTCTCTATTCCCCACTTCCCTTGTCTGCTGTAGCAATGTCAGCAAAACCCACTTAACACATTCCCAGAAGGCTCAAGACCTGCTAACAGCTTGGGGCATCTCAGGCAAACAGTGCCAGCCTGTTACATTCCTCCCTGCTTGAGCAAAGCCCCGGCCATCCTCCCTGAGGGTATGTCTACATTACCCACCGGATCAGCAGGCAGTGATCGATCCAGCGCGGGGGTGTGTGTGTCAATTTATCGTGTCTAGTGTAGACGCAATAAATCGATCCCCAAGCGCTCTCCCATCGACTCCTGTACTCCAGCGCCGCAAGAGGCGCAGGCGGAATCAACAGGGCAGCAGTCGACTCACTGTGGTGAAGACACCACGGTAAGTCAATCTAAGTACATCGACTTCAGCTATGTTATTCATGTAGCTGAAGTTGCGCAACTTAGATTATGGTCCTTCCGCTGGCCAGAACTGGCTGCGACTCCTGAGCTGGGCCTCCAGGTCACCAGTCACTGAGGTATCCCTTCTCCAGGCCATTGGCTGGGGTCCCAAGTTCCCTTGCTGGTCCTCTGTAACAACAACTCCCTCTCCCATCATCTCATTAAACCAATAACACCCAGGGAAACTGAGTCCCACCCTCTCTGCATGCAAACCATTGGAAAAAACAAGACAATCCCCCACTTTGTCACACCTCCTCACCCAGAAGGTTATACATTGCTTGTCTCTTCATTAGGCACAGAGATAACTGGAGTGGTTGGGACTCCTCCTCCCATTGAGCTGCAGTAGCCACCCATTCAGACATAACCAGATATATGCCCCTGGATTATCTTCCTGCCCCATTTTGGCTACAGGTGGGCTGGGACTTCCAGGCAGCTTGGACAGTGCCCCAGGTTCACACATTGTTGCCTCCAGTGTTCCTTCCTGGCTGGAGAAGGGTCTCTATGGTACCCAAGAGCTGCCATTTGAGCTTGCTGCTGCTCTCCTCCCCGCTGTTCCATTAGCATCTTAATTTCCCCCTTGTCTCTCTTTTGCAGAGAGTCTGAAAAAGTCTCCTAATTCAGGGCAAATCCTGCTCACTCATCCTCCCAGTCCCAGCAGAGCCCCATGGGTCTGCTGCATAGAAGCAGGCAGGCCAGCAGCATCCTTACCCCCATCCAAACAAACCTACACTGAGCCTAAATAGAGTCACCCTCTGTAATGGGCAGAGAGTCTTCCCCATTTAAGGCAACCAGGGTGACCCCAGCCTAGCACAGCTGCCAGAACTGCCAATTAGGGAGGCATGCACTCACAGCTGGGCCACTAAGGAAACAAGTCCAGGTATAAAGGAAGGGTAACAGAGTGAGACAGGGAGGCCTGGGATAGTGGAGAGGCCCCATGCCAGGCTGTCCCTAGGAAACAGACAGAGACAAAGGAAGACTGCAACCCCTGGAGTTTAAGGGCTGATTGACTCATTTTAGATTAAATTAATGGATCGGGCTAATTTGAGATGAATAGAGGGAAACCAGTTAGGACCTCTAGTAGGGTGACCAGATGTCCTGATTTTATAGGGACACCCCCAATTTTTGGGTCTTTTTCTTATATAGGCTCCTATTACCCCCCACCCCCATCCCGATTTTTCATACTTGCTGTCTGGTCACTCTAACCTCTAGAGAAACTGCTCCAAGAACAGTTGGCATCCTTTCGGGAATCTGCTTTATAAACAGAAAGAAACTTCTAAAGTAAACCTATGTAAGGCCCCACCCAAAGCCATCACGGTACTAAACTGTACCTTACTTTACCTCCTCCCATCTAGCTCACACCGTAACTCTCTGCCCAAAGGGTATACCTTCACACCCTTCTATCCAGGCAGGGAAACAGGTCATGGGCACTACTGACTAAGCAAAACCCAGCAGGATCGGGGTGGGGGCAGGGAGGCAGCATTGGAACAGATATCAACCATCACTCTTCAACATCTAAGGGGTTAGGAGGAAACCGTCTCTGTGGGCAAGTGTAAAAGGCACATGTTATCCACACCTGCTGTGGGTCCACCCTCTCTTAGCTTCCCCAATTGGGTCATCAGTAATATCAGCCAGATTTTCTGGTATTAAACAGCACCCCCCTTCAGAGGGTCTCACTTATTAATAGAAAGCTCAACAGAAATACAAGATAGACCTTCACCTAGGCAGACTCCACCTGAAGTTAATCTCACAACCAGGCCCTTGACCCACAACACACTAACCAAAATGGCCCCCAAGGCATTCCTTTCGTGGAGCCAGGGACTTCCCACAGACTGCAGCTCTTCTCCAGGCAGCATGGAGCTCCTTGCAGACTAGGCCTCCTGCAGCAGCTATCTGGGAGGTCCCTCTCCTTGAAAGCTGTCCTGCTTTAGTCCTTGGGAACTCCTCTGTCTAGAAACACCTCCCTCTAACTATGCTGTGGTAGTCCTTTATCAGGTTCAAGTACTCATTAGCCAATTAGCTGCCAACCAGCCACCTAGGCAATTAATTACTTACAGGTGGGTGAAGATGGGCCTCTTCTCTTTAAGGAAGTCTGTCACAGGTAGACCGATCCCTGACTCCCCTTAAAGGGCTCAATCACACTGTGACAGCAGACCGGTCCATAACAGGGTGTGACAGTCAGGCTCCAGACACCCCATGGGGAGAACTGCCAAAAATAAGCAGTTAAACCAACTGATTGCATACTGTATTATTGTACTATAAAAATATATTGAGTAAAGTCTTTTATGAAAGCTTGTAATGTTCTGAACTGGCTAGTCATTATGAAATATGTACACACACTGGTTATTAATTATGTATTTGTGTACATAGAAAACAGTGCTCACAATCTGGAGTGCAGGGTGGTGAGCAGTCAAGCAGGGAAAGGAAAGGCACGTCCAGAACACAAAACTGGCATCAAGTAACTATCCATTGGCCAGCCTAGGAAAAGACAATGATGGACCTTTAGAGTTAATCGAAAGACATTGAGACAACTGCAAATTGTGAAGAACATCCCAGCTCTCGAACATCCTGCTCTGACTAACCATGAGTCTAAAAGGAAAAAATCTTTTAAAAGCAGGCTTGGAAGTGAGGGTTTTTTTTTTTAAATGGAGGAGAGTCTCGAGTCAGGAGGTTGTCTGTCAACCCTGGATCCCATCTATAGCTAGGGGGTGTGCTAGGAAACTGTCATAGGCAAATCAGTAACTCTTATTAGAAAAGGGATTTTATCTAATATGAAAGTGTAAAGCCTGAGATGGTGTCGTCATTTGTATTTTCTATGTAATTGGCATATATTTGCTTTCCCTTACTTTGATTTTTCTATTAAATAATTATTTTATCCCAGGCAGGTCTCTGGGGTGGAAGCCGTGTGGAGTGTGTATGCCAGAGGGAGCTGATAACTGGGGGGCTGAGGTCACCTTTGGGGGTGACGAACCGCAGAGGAATGGTGCGAGTGTCTGGGGTTAAGAACTCAGGAGGACTATTTGGGGAGACTCAGGACTTGAAGGGCTGTTGGTATCACAATGCAAAGAGTAACGGGGCTGGTGGGAGCCAGGGTGAGACCTTATGCTTATGGGCTGGCTATTGGCGTCAGGGATCTGAACCATAGCTGCACAGCACAAAGACCCCCAAGGTGACAGGTCAGGCAGTGACAGAACCCCTCACTGGTCTGGGTGGTACCCAAAATATCACACAGGGGTTTCATTTTTTCCCCCACCTTCCACGGAAGCATCTGGGACTGGCCACTGTTAGTCAGGATACTGGACTAGAGGGACCATGGTTTTGATTTGGCATGGCAGTTCCTGTGCCAACAGAGTGCTGCAGGTCAGGCTTATTGCAAATCCGTCAAAGTGCCTAGAAACTATAGAGTTGGCTTCCCAAATGTGGGCCATGAACTCTGTTTGATATAGGGTCTTTGCATTGTTAAATAAAGTATTGAAAAGCAAACCAAATATAAAGATGCAAACAACCTGACAAATCAAACACAGTACAGGAGACATTCGGACAAGGGAGTGATGCTGTAGCCGTTGTATACAAAACAAAGATACCAGGATGAAGGAGTAATCTCTGAAAAGCAAAAATAATAATAACCTCACAAAACCCAAACCACCCACAGCAAGAAGAAGGGAGGAGAAAAAGGAAAAGAAAAAGATGGTGGCGAATGTGATGGTATAGGAGGACCTGGATCAACTGCTGCTAGCTAGCTGTGGAACTCAAAGCTGTCACTCTTATGCACAATAAAAAATAGTTGCTTTAGGCTATGCCTACACTACAGAGCTTACAGCATCAGAACTGACCCGCTGCAGCTGCGCTGTAAGGTCTCCCATGTAGCCGCTTGATGCACTCCCAACAAGCAGCAGTATCTATGTTGGTGGGAGAGCGTCTCCTGCCACTGCCCCCCCTAGACTGACATAAGTTTCACCGACAAAAGTGCTAGTGTAGACAAAGCCTAAGTCAAAAAAGAATAACTAATATGTGTGATGCCTATTATATGATCCCAGGAGCAATTTGAGGCTTTCCCAAGATCCAGGAGTGCAGTGCTTCAGAGCTGGCTTGTGGGCAGTTTTGTTAGATTTCCAAGGAATGTCAGTATCAAAGAATCATAAAATATTAGGGTTGGAAGACACCTCAGGAGATCATCTAGTCCAACCCCCTGCTCAAAGCAGGACCAACACCAATAAAATCATCGCAGCCAGGGCTTTGTCAAGCCGGGCCTTAAAAACCTCTAAGGATGGAGATTCCACCACGTCCCTAGGTAACCCATTCCAGTGCTTCACCTCCTAGTGAAATAGTGTTTCCTAATATCCAACCTAGACCTCCCCCACTGCAACTTGAGACCATTGCTCCTTGTTCTGTCATCTGCCAACACTGAGAACAGTTGAGCTCCATCCTCTTTGGAACCTCCCCTTCAGGTAGTTGAAGACTGCTATCAAATCCCCCCCTCACTCTTCTCTTCTGCAGACTAAATAACCCCAGTTCCCTCAGCCTCTCCTCGTAAGTCATGTGCCCCAGCCCCCTAATCATTTTTGTTGCCCTCCGCGGGACTCTTTCCAATTTTTCCACATCCCTTCTGTAGTGGGGGGACCAAAACTGGACGCAATACTCCAGGTGTGGCCTCACCAGTGCTGAATAGAAGGGAATAATCACTTACCCTCAATCTGCTGGCAGTTCTCCTATTACTACAGCTCAATATGCCATTGGCCTTCTTGGCAACAAGGGCACACAGCTGACTTATATCCAGCTTCTTGTCCACTGTAATCCCCAGGTCCTTTTCTGCAGAACAGCTGCTTAGCCAGTCAGTCCCCAGCCTATAGCGGTGCATGGGATTCTTCCTTCCTAAGTGCAGGACTCTGCACTTGTCCTTGTTGAACCTCATCAGATTTCTTTTGGCCCAATCCTTCCATTTGTCTAGGTCACTATGGACCCTATTCCTACCCTCCAGCTTATCTACCTCTCCCTGCAGTTTAGTGGCTTCTGCAAACTTGCTGAGGGTGTAATTCATCCCATCATCCAGATCATTAATAAAGATGTTGAACAAAACCGGCCCCAGGACCAACCCCTGAGGCACTCTACTTGGTTTTCTATCGGGAAAGCTACATGAATGACTTTGTGTTGTGTCAGCCTTATGTTATTATAGTTGAAATGCTGGGATATTTCAGGGAATAGTGGCATTATAACTCTAGCCATAGCTGGTATTTGCTAGGGGACTTGTAACCAGAAAAAACTATGCAATTCAGGATGATTCAGTCCTGCTCACCTACCTCTTTCTCAGCTGAGTCCATGTGCTTCTTGTGACGAACTGGGACTGTTCTTACTGTGGTCTGTGAATGCTGACAGGGGAGTGTGGCTGAATAGNATGGTGAATCGCAGGAGGCCGGGGGTGCAGGGCCCTGAGTCCCCCAATACTCCGCGACACTTCTGCTATACTTGAAAGAGATATGCCCCCATACACTCTGCTGAACAAGACACTGTGCACTAGGGTCTGGGTCAGGTTTGTGAGGCAGAGAACCTACCTCTGAATGGTTCCACGTGCTGCAACCATAGGGCCCACTCTATCTCCTAGACTGAAATGGTGGCTACAAGGCAGACCTACTACTGCTCTGTAGAGGGCAGGGGTGATGGGAGCAAGTAGGATTCCCTTTGCTCTGCCCCCATAGAAATACTCAGCACTCCTCAGCTACTTAGGGCTTTCATGAGAAAATGGGAACATATTAAGCTAATTTTCCTCTTGGTGCCCATGACAGAGACACAAGGCAGGTGCCTCTAGCCAAAGGAGCCAGCTGAAGAACCATATTAGAGACCCTGTGAAGAAATTCATCATCTCGTCACTAACATGGCACACCACAGAACAGGCCTGCTGGAACTCATCTCCTCAGCCAACCCAATGGCATCCAAGTTCAGATCATTTGTCTAAATGCAGCATCTCAATTTACGAGTACAAAGGCCGATGAAGAACGTGAGGATCCTAGAGGCTGGACAAGGCAGTGACTAGTACAGCGTCCTCCATGTAAACACTATCCCAAAATACTTTACAGAGTGTAACACAGTTAAAACATTAACATGAGAGAGGGATTTTAATACTATCAGACACGCACTTCCAAATATCAGGAACCTCGTCACTGAAGGTCAGACAGCTGTCATGTGGGATGGATTGAGTTATGGCCCCCTGCCATCACCTGGGCTGGGCACCGCGATAGACACTGTAAAAAACACACATTAACAATAAGGTCTAGAATTGTAACTGAAGGTGGTTAAATAAGGAATTGCAGACTCTGTGGGCCAAACTGTTAGGTCCTTACTTCACTGTGATTTCTGATGTACTCAGGATAAACGCTCACTGACATCAATGGGAATTTGCTTGAATAAGGACTGAATGAACACCCAAAGCTGGCAGCTATTTGAACTAGTGAGCCCAAGCTCCGCTATGCAGACTGTGATTGTTCTTGGGGTACCCAGGACTGTGCGTCACTTTGTTATCCCCATCTCCTGCGTGAAGAAGACATAGTTGTGCTGAAATGGGTGTTAGCTCCCTGGCACCACCAGCCTGTGAACCACCTGAGCCCTCTCCTCTGGGCTAGACCAGCCCTTACTTTGCCTTGCAGGTTCACAATAGCTGCACCCAAATCCCCAACTTTGAGGAATTCCCCTGTATCCACGGAACACACACAAATACAGGTCTGATGTCCCCAGGGGAACAGCATATACACCAGCTTGGATGAGTCAACTCAGGATCAGCACCTTGCTTAATATCACCACACTGACATATATTTATCCTAAAAACAAGGATAAATTTATTACCAAAGATTCAAGAGATATTGAGTAAGGCTAATAGGAGACAGGTTTCAGAGTGGTAGCCATGTTAGTCTGCATCAGCAAAAACAATGAGGAGTCTGGTGGCACCTTAAGCCTGATCTACACCCGGGGGGGGAGGGATCAATCTAAGATATGCAACTTCAGCTTTGAGAATAGTGTAGCTGAAGTCGACGTATCTTAGATCGACTTAGAATCACTTACTTCGCGTCCTTGCAGCGCGGGATTGATGGTCACTGCTCTCCTGTCGACTCCGCTTCCGCCTCTCGCCGTGGTGGAGTTCCGGAGGCAATGGCAGAGCGATCGGGGATCGATTTATCGTGTCTACCTAGATGCGATAAATCGATCCATGATAGATCGATCACTACCCGCCGATCCAGCAGGTAGTGTAGATGTACCCTTAGAGACTAACAAATTTATTTGGGCATTATGCATTATGCCCAAAGAAATTTGTTAGTCCCTAAGGTGCCACAAGGATTCCTCTTTTTTTTTTTTTTTTTTTTTTTGATAATAGGAGAAAAAGGTTACATAGAAAACAAAATCATAACACGTGTTCTAGAGACCTAGCTTAACTATTAGGCTGATCTTCTGTCTAATGAAGTTTATCTCACTCAAATCCTGCAACCAACTGGTTGTGATCCCATTTTCATTAATGTAAATGCATTGCTTGTTTGCTTCCTAGGTGCAGGATGACAGGGGGATCTTCTTTGTTCCCCAAGTATAGTCCAGGAAGCCTTTGAAGTGTATCTCAAGATAAGGTTCTCTTCCTTTAGGTGTTTCTATACCTGTTAGCTCCTATCTAAAATTCTTACAGTCCTTCATCTGCATTCAGTTTGGGCGGGTGATAGGAGACCCTTTGTGAATGAGACAATATTTAATTTACATGTCGACAGAAAGACAGGCAAATAAACATCTTTTGTCTGACAGATGACCTCTTTCTCCACCTCTGCTATGACACAGAATCGAGAACATATTTTCAGTATATTTATAGACTTCCTCATATAGTATCTGTACATACATTTTGCAATGATATTAATGACCAGCATGACCCTGGCTTTCGGTTAAGATCTCACATGATATTCTTTGCTGACCCACAATGTATCTACCAGGATCAGGATAATCTTGTAACCCCTTTGCCAGGTGGCACCGAGGGGTTCTTGGATCACGCAGACACACCAAAGTTCAGAAATGTTTGGCTCTGGGATGTGTGGGAGATCAGCAAAGACGATCTTAGTGCTCACGCCTGACCTTAACGTGTGCTGTATATTTAAAATGGAGGGTGTGGGATGCAGGTCGTTATGCAGACTAGATCATTCCAGATTGCACAATATTATCTTCAAACATTAAAGTGGCTCCTTTCAGAACACTTCTTGGTGCCTTGAGTTTTCTGGATATTCCCCTTGTTTACTAGGCAGGGTTTATAGATCTGTAAAGATATTCACTGGGCCAAATTCAGAGGTGATGTGTAAGGTAGTGTTAGGGTGACCATATTGCCCTGTGCTGAATACGGGACACCTGGTAAAATTATTCATATTCAAGTGAGTTCAACAGCTATCAATCAGAACTATGCAGTACAAACGTTCAAATTAACATCAGGTTGACTGAGCGCCTGTTAAAAAGAACTACTGCATAGTTGGATTCTCTTTATTTACCTTCTTATAACTAAGGCTTTAGGGTTCACATGGGGAGGGGTGACGCACACACCTCTTACCCCCCGCCCACACACACACACAGGGAGAGGTGACACACATGTGCACACTCACATACACCTCTCTCACACAGGAGGGAGTGACCGACCAACCCTCCCTTCCTGCCCGGCACTCTCCACTCTCCATGTTTGGCTGGGCCCCCAGGATGGACCTGCCTCTTCTGGCACCTGGTGCCGCATCTTCCCGAGTCAACAGTGGGGGGGGGGAGGGGCATGCAGGATCCCATGCCCCCCTCCCCAGATTTTTGCCAGGGTTCAAACCAGAATGTGACCAGCAGCAGTCTTTCGGCACTGTGCCTGAAGGAAGGGATGGGAGCTGCTTCCAGCCATGGAGGTGGATGGGGGGAAAGGGATGACCTGGCCCGTGACCAGCAGCAGGACCCACCAGTACTGACGGGGGCTGGGGAGGGGGAGACAGAAAATATGGGACAATTTGTCCATTTTTTAAGAAAAAGTCGGGACACGTGCAGGAGGGTTTAAATACGGGACTGTCCCTTTAAAAATGGGACATCTAGTCACCCTAGGTAGTGTGAGCAAGACACCCTATCCCACTGAGGGTACGTTACGCTTGGAAACTCACATAGATTTGCGCTAGCTCTCATTGAGCTACCATGCTAAAAACAGTAGTGTAGCTATGGTAGCATGGGCAGCAGAGAGCGCTGGCACGGGCTAGCTGTGCTGAGTACAAACCTGCCTAGATCGCATGGGTATGTACTTGGCACAGCCAGCCTGTGCCGCCGCTCACTGCTGCCCTGGCTATGCTACTACTGTTAGTGTGTTAGCACGATGTGAGCTAGCAGGAGTATAACTATATGAGCAGGGAGTCACAGCTCTAGCTCCAAGTGTAGCCATAGCCTAAGACACCCTGACACTCCAATTCTCTCAGACCTACTTGCTCCCACTCCCCAGTGTACGGGAATACATGCACAGGTGTCAGAAGGAGCTGCAAGGAGTGGCCTCCTTTAACTACTCACATTTTTATTCACTCTAGTTCACTGCTTTCCTTGCTACATGTCCTCTCCTGGCCACAGGCGCGATGTAAGGGTGGGGTGGGGATGGAAATTACAGGTTGGAAAGTGGGTGTGTGCCTAAACCTAAGTGAATTTAGATAGAATCTAACTTGATATAAAATGAACACTGAGGGGGCTGGAAGAAGGTGTGAATTACACAACCCTAGACTCCCTCTAGTCAGGTTTGACTCACTCACCCTGATTTTGATCCATTGTCTTAGCTGAGATGCCTTTTAAAAGTTCTTTCTATTGAAGGCACAAAGGCCCAGATCCTGAAAGGTATTTATACCTACAAATCAATGGGAGTTAGGCACCTAAATACCTTTAAGAATCTGGGCCAAAGTGAATGTAATCCATGACCAGCCATTGTGAATTCCGGATTAGGGGAAACTCAGCTCTTTCCATTTAAATAGCAACAATTCTTGGTTAATTAGATCTGCAATAAGTTGTGGTATCTCTAATAACAATGACCCCAGCTATGACAGTAATGAGCATAGGATAAGAAACCACCACTATCTTGGTCATGACTGGGAACCTCTGGAGCAAGGAGAATTAGAGTTGTAGAACTGGAAGGCACCTCAAGAGGTCATCTAGTCCAGTCCCCTGCACTCATGGGAGGATTAAGTATTATCTAGACCATCCCTGACAGGTGTCTGTTTAACGTGCTCTTAAAGATTTCCAATGATGGGGATTTTCCTAATGTCCAACCTAAACTGCCCTTGCTGCAATTTAAGATAATTGTATCTTTTCCTGTCCTCAGAGGTTAAGGAGAACCTTTTATGTACTTGAAAACTGTTATGTCCCCTCTCAGTCTTCTCTTCTCCAGACTAAACAAGCTCAATTTTTCCAATCTTCCCTCATAGGTCATGTTTTCTAGACCTTTAACCATTTTTGTTGCTCTTCTCTGGACTTTCTCCAATTTGTCCACATCTTTCCTGAAGTGTAGGACCCAGAACTGGACACAATACTCGAGCTGCAGGGCCGGCTTTAAGCCGATTCAGCCAATTCCCTGGAATGGGGCCCCGCGCCTAAGAGGGCCCCGCAACGTCCGCGGGGCTGCCGGTGGAGTGAAAAAAAAAAGAAAAAAGCCACGTCCTGCTTCTCCCCCCTCCCTCCAGTGCTTGCGCTGCCATACAGCTGATCAGCGCAAGCCTGGGAGAGAGGGATGAGGAGGAGGAATGCGGCGTGCTTGGGGAAGACACTTGGCCAGGGCGGGGATTTGGGGAGGGGCCCAATGGGGCACGGGGGCCCATTCCAGGGGACGGGGTTGGGGCGGGGGGGTGCCAGACAATTTGCGTCCCGGCGTGGGGCCCCGCACATGCGAAAGCCGGCCCTGTCCAGCTGAGGCCTAATCAGCGTGGAGTAGAGCGGAAGAATTATTTCTTGTGTCTTGTTTACAACACTCCTGCTGATGCAAAAAAGCAAACATCATTCTGGGATGTTTGCTTTTTTACAACAGAGTTACACTGTTGACTTGTATTTAGCTTGTGATCAATGATGACCCCCAGATCCCTTTCCGTAGTACTCCTTCCTAGGCAATAATTTCTCATTTTGTATGTGTGCAACTGATTGTTCCTTCCTAAGTGGAGTACTTTGCATTTGTCCTTATTGAATTTCATCTTATTTATGTCAGATGATTTTGAATTTTCATCCTATCCTCTAAAGCATTTGCAACCCCTCCCAGCTTGGTATTGTCTGCAAACTTTATAACTGTACTCTCTATATCATGATCTAAATCACTGATGAAGATACTGAACAGAACCGGGCCCAGAACTGGTCCTTGTGGGACCCCACTTGCTATGCCCTTCCGGCTTGACTGTGAACCACTGATAACTACTCTCTCGGAATGGTTCTCCAACCAGTTATTAACCCACCTTATAGTAGCTCCATCTAGGTTGTATGTCCCTAGTTTGTTTATGAGAAGATCATGCGAAACAGTATCAAAACTAAGGCTTACTAAGGTCAAGATTTACCACATCTATCACTTCTCCCCATTTACAAAGCTTGTTATCCTGTTGAAGGATGAAGGAATGAATCTCTGTAGCTCAGGAACCAGGTGCTGTAGGTAGGAACTGTAACAGATTTACATCCTCTTTTGATTAGGCACAGAGGGGGACACACAATGCATACCAAGTAATGGGTTACACTTTCACAGGCTCCAGTCCTGCAAAAAGCCCAGCATGGACAGATCCCCTCATAGAATATCAGGGTTAGAAGGGACCTCAGGAAGTCATCTAGTCCAACCCCCTGCTCAAAGCAGGATCATTCCCAAGACCTATTTTTGCCCCAGATCCCTAAATGGCCCCCTCAAGGATTGAACTCACAACCCTGGGTTTAGCAGGCTATTCCTCCCCCCACATCTATGCAGGGCCCTATTGACTTCAGTGGGATCCTTCACAGATTTGTATGCGTGTTGCGGCATGCAGGATCAGGGCCACAGGCAAATATAGAGCTTATAAGAAAGGATCGAGAGTCTTGTGATTCTGGCACATGCCTGGGTGTCAAAGGATGTGCATTTCACTCCTGACTCTACCATATAGGCTTGTGACCTTGAGCAAGTCATTAAGGGTACAATTTTCAGAAGTACCTAGGTCCCATTTTCCAAATGCACCTATGTGACTTGGATACTTTTGAAAATGGGTCTTTGAAACAAAGAGATTTAGGGTAAAATTTTCAAAAGTGTCCATTTTTCCTTCTGAGAATTTCAGATTAAAAATACTAACATGCCCCAAAAGGGTGATGTGTGTCTTCATTCATAAATGGTGGTGAAATGCTTGGAGATCTTGGGCTAGAAAGAGGCATATTATTATTGGATTAACACCTAGACATAAAATGATTTTCTTCCCAAAGCCTTAGCAAATACCATTACTCATAGATAATTACACATCTGCATGTGGCAGAAAGTTCCATCTAGCAGGGCATGAATATTAATACAAGGACAACGAATAACTGAAATTAATAGATTTCTCTGAGAGGTGGAATCAGCTGAACCCAAGCACAGATGCAGTCAGGAAAGATTTTCCTAAAAGGATGCTTAAAAACAGAAACCAAAACCCAAGAGAAAAAGGACAAAAACATTCCCTTCCACTTTGGGGTTCAGCATAGGCTTATACCAGGCAGTGCAGAACCCAGCTTCTCCATAGGTATTATCTTATCCCTCTCTCCTCAGTTTATAGTCCTTCTCCTGAGCAACTGTGCAAAGGGGCACTGGGGGGCGGGGAGGAAGGAACTGAGCCGATGTTAACCCTTTGTTCACATGGCCCAGGCAGAGCCCTGCACCCTGCCACAATTTCATTCTGCCTTGGACAGCTGCAACTGGGGTTGTTTTAAATCATACCGGATCATTTAGCATGTTTGCCCCCTTCCCCCCCCGAGTTTCAGAAGAGATTTAGAAACTGGAATATTCCTGCCCTCAAGAGCCTTATTGTGTAAGAGTTAGAAGCTATCACCACCCTTTGATTAATTACATTTGATTCAAATTACTCTCACTCAGGCCTTGGCTACACTTGCAGCTGTACAGTGCTGTGAGGTAAACCTGTCTTCATACAGCTGAGTAGGGAAAAGCGCTGCAGTCTGTCCACACTGACAGCTGCCAGCGCAGTGGTGTGGCCACATTTGTAACATTTGCAGCTGTGTTGGGAGTGGTGCATTATGGGCAGCTATCCCAGCATTCATGTGGCTGCAACGTGCTTTTCAAAATGGGGGGGTGGGGTGGATTGTGACAGGGAGTGTGGGGGGAGAGAGAGTGCTTTTTGGAGCATGTCAGCTCTCTATTTTGCAAGTTCCAAACTCCCGGCCCCCTGCTTAGGGTTACCATACGTCCGGTTTTTCCCGGACATGTTCGGCTTTTTGGCAATTCCCCCTGGATGGGGGTTTGATTACCAAAAAGCCGGACATG